>NC_062979.1:3937755-4242616 GCF_023078275.1 Leguminivora glycinivorella
TGTTGGTTCTAGTAAGCGACTGTTCAGGGCCATTACTTACTTTTCCCACACAGTTAATGCCATTTTCCGGAACTTTTACGCCACCGAGTAAAACGTTTCCGGTTTTTTGGTTATAGCTTAAAAATCACTGAAAATTACCAAATTGTTGGTTCTAGTAAGCGACTGTTCAGGGCCGTTACTTACTTTCCCCACACAGTTAATGTCATTTTCCGGAACTTTTACGCCACCGGGTAAAACGTCAAAACTCATGGGTCAGGATTATTTTACACTGGCTCGTAAATTATTCTGACTCGCCTGCGCTGCAAATGCTCAGAATCTAGTCCATATTCCATGACATGACTTCACAACATAATTATGAATTCCCGCCAGTCAACTTTAAAGGTAACCTCGTGTTCGGTTTTAAAATATTCAGACACCAACTAATAGCTGTATCAATCACACCAACAATTACCATGATGCAAACACCAGGTGGTCACTTCGAATATTCCCATTCATAACATAAGCTCAGCGGAGTAAAATTCACGAGGACCAATCTAAAGATATCTAAAGATCCGTAACAAATCTTGGTAATCCAGAACATACTTACGCTGGTCCTCTTGACACTTCAATCGCTAGTGTCTAGGCCAGTGATAAGAATGACACAGTTTATGTAATAACCAATTGTTATTAATATTAATGGTAGGCTGTAGTGGACTTGAACAGTGTTGTTATACAGCAGTATCTATAAGAGGCATCATTAGGAGTACAATGGGGAAGTGGTGATGGGTATCAGGTTGAGAGACGCAACTGGATATACATCGAATCAGATCGTGCTTAGTACATAAAATAATCGTTGGGCTTGAAGAATAGTCTGAGATGAGCAAAAACATTAGTTTATTCCGAATCATGTTCTTTTTTCTGTCTATTCACAACTTACTTCTGCTGTCGCACCGCTCGGCGTCGATAGAGGATTAGTCCTCTCATCTTGTATTTTAAACAATCGCACACTGTGCAATTCTAAGTAAATTTTCTTTTGGGAAAGCTCCGGTTGTTGATTATTTTGGCAATTGAAGTAAGTTCCATTTGGACATGTTTACAATAACATTATCGTCATTTTTTTTGGTGGTAACATTTATCCAAAATTAAAGGCAGGTACTTATTTCAATGAAAACATTAAGGTTACTGTGTTACACTTCACTGTGGACGCAAAGAAAACTGACATGACTCGATCAAATGTCGACCTCAGATGGTTTACTTCTGATAAGTGCAGCAAAAAATGTGTGACAAATGCAACCTGTACAACTACAAGCTTAAGTCGAGTAATGAGTTTGTGTTTATCTTGATTTTAGTGAAACAAGAACAACAAAATAGTAAGACTTGTTGACGAACGTAACAGGTTATTTGGTAAACACATTTTTAAAACTTACGTCGAGTGAAGATAAAAGTAACAGTGACCCAGTAGATACGTTCAATCTTGTCATTGTCAATAAATGTGACAGAAGGGTGTCATATATTGGGCATTAGCGTGTCGAGCACTGGTATTTTTAACTTACATTGTGAGGTGTTACTAACTGTAAGAAATCTGACGAGTGGTGAGATAATTCAGGTTGTACAACATGTCAGTCGTATAGAAGTACACAATATATTGGGTTGGTAAGAAAGTAATGAGCGATCGATTGAATTCCACATAAAATTTTTGAGAGAGTTCTAGAATCTTCTGTGGTCGAAAGTATATAAAGGGCGAGTCGCACAGTTTCTCGTCAGTCATTCACTAGCTGTCGCCGAGCTAATATAAGGAAGAAAATGGACTAATTAAAAGTGCATGTAAGGCATTGCTTACTATATGAATTTCAGTCTGGCCATTCAGCCGCCGAAGCAGTGCGTAATATAATTATGTCAGCGTGTTGCTCCTGAAGTTGTGTCTGAGGCCACGGCGAAACGATGGTTCCAGCGGTTTCGTAGTGGCGACTTTTCATTATCAGATCAACCTAAGTCTGGTCGACCGGTGAAGATTGATGTAGCCAAATTAAAAACCTTAATTGAAGGAGATCCGAGGCTAACGAGTCGTACTCTTGCTACCGAGTTAGGCTGCTCTCATGTCACCATAGAAACACATTTACACGAGTTGGGAAAAAACTACAAATACAGTGTTTGGATACCGCACGAACTTGATAGAGATCAACTAAACCGCCGTGCCGATATCTGCATACAACTTCTGTCTTTTCGCCGCACATTCAACTGGTTGGACCATCTTATCACTGGAGATGAAAAATCTCTTATATATAAATCAAACACGCAAACGTCAGTGGCTAGACGAAAAAGGAATAGAGGCACCAAAAACAGAGCCTCACCCGAAAAAAGTTATGCTGTCCGTTTGGTGGGATATTCATGGTATTATTCACTGGGAACTCCTACCAAGTGGAATGACTGTTACCGCATCAGTATACTGTAATCAGCTTGAAAATTTAAACCAAAAAATCTGTCAGAATCGTCCACAGCATGCTAAAGTTTTTTTCTTACACGACAATGCTCGCCCACACATTGCAAAAGTGACTCGGCTAAAGCTATTGGAGCTAGGTTGGAAAGTGATACCTCATCCACCGTACTCTCCAGACTTGGCACCTACGGATTACGCATTGTTCAGATCGCTAAGCAATGCCTTGAATGAAAAAAAGTTCGATGATCAAGCCCATCTACGACAGTACATAGCTGAGTTTTTTGAATCTAAACCTAAGAACTTCTTCGCCGATGCTATTCATTCTTTACCAGAACGATGGAGACAAGTAGTAGATAACGAAGGCCGTTATATTTTTGACAAATGATTAAAATAATAAATTAAATAAAAATTACAATATTGGTTAGGATTCGCTCATTACTTTCTTACCAATCCAATATTATGTAATAAATTAATTTTAGTCCTTTCGTAAAATGAAGAAAAACTGAAGACACATCAAAAGAAACATTTTGTTTTGTCAAATCAACTAAAATATACAATGAAGAAACAGATATAACCAACAGATAAGCTGAACAGCGGCAATGCGTTCAAATTAAAAACTCCACCCGCAAGTACTTTTATCACAAAGCAATTTATATCCAGGCAGCATGCAACTGGTTTACCAAAAAAGAGCCACAGAATATTCTCATGGTTAGAAATTGGATTGGCTTGGATTGTGTCCATTTTTGGCACAAGCTGAGGGCCGCATTTTCGGACTTTCGAGGTCCATATTGGGAATTGAATGAGCCATGAATTAAGCATGATGCGATTTTGTTTTTAATACTGTCGCCGGCAGTTGTGTTACGTACGATCTGGTATTCGCTGTTGTACTCGCTTTTGTATGCAAGTCTGAGTACTGATATATCGCTCTCATTTATAATATTTCTTCAAAATATATGATTGTTGTTTCTCATAACTTTTGAAGTCGTGTACATTGGTTAAGTTTTTAATGTTGAATCCGGTAATCTGAAGTAACATCACTAGAGCATTACAAAATACAATTATAGGTACATAGAATCAATTAAATACCTACCAGCGCTATCGGCTTGGCCATTCATTTGTCGAAAATAAGGAAAAGTTTACGTTATAAAAAAAATAACTGTTTTTAATAAACACAATAGCTCAATAAAACACAAAATTTCACCAATCAAAGACAAAACTAACGATGCAACGAATGTCAGTTTAAACAACTATACTAACGAAGAGAAATGTATATTTTACAGCTGTTTTAATTAAGACATCATCTATAGAGTCTAATTGATGCACTCTACGAGGTAAAATTGCATGGGTAATTTGCGCATCAATGCAACTTTCTAAAATGTTAAACAAAACCAAAGAAACTTAAGTGATTTGTAAAAGTATAGCATATAAGACCTTCTTTGTTTGAAGAGAAATGAGTTTCGATGTGTGTGGCTGATTTGAAGTACCCCAGTAATTATATAGTTTTTTTTAAATAAGTTTTATTGTTTTCGGAAATATGAAAATTAAGTTTATTGATCGTTAGTTTTGTCGTAAATACTAAAACTCAAAAGAAAATTGAGCCTTTTGATTATTTATTATTAATGTATAATCGCGTTATTTACTTAAAACAAATAATAAAAACATAAAGATGCTATTTAATAGTTAAAAATAATAACGAAACCTAAACGCTAATGTCAGAGAAATATATTTTCGCGACAATGTTGAAAATGAGATCAAAAAAGATATACGCAGAGTAAGTACAACATACACGGTTAGCAGCAGACAATTTCATCTTCTACTTACTGTAGAATAGAGATTGTATTTAATAAGCAACCTCCGTCCAAAGACTTCCTTATGCTTAAAAAAATGTCTCAAATAATTACTGATCGGAACATTGCAAGACTCAATGAAATCTGCAGAAAAAAAAAGCGATTTCAAACCAGCAACCGTTGCCAAACTCCCATTTCGCCACTCACGTCCAATCTTGCTTCTCAACCATTAAATCACAGTCCACCAGATTTAATTGTACCAGTTAATTAGGCTGCCCGCTGAATGGCATGCCTTGATAACATCTCCATGGGAATGTAGTTGTACCGATTGTGGGGAGCCTTATTTATTGGTCCTATTGAAAACTTGGGTATGCTTAAGAAACATGTGTTTTTGCGGGAAAGGATTAGTTTAAACATTGATGACCTTATTAAGCTAAGCCTAAATAGAAGCATTATAAATGAAAAGTAAGAAATTTTGATTTAGTGCTACTACAACAAAACAAAGTAATAATAAAGCATGTATTCCCAAAAGGAGTAGTCCATCAGTCCATCATCCACGACGATTGGATTCCACAGTCGAGTTGTACGGCATTCAGAGAGAGGAAAGAGAGGGAGTGGTGAAATTCTTAATCCGTCACCACAAATGAAGAAAGTATAAAGCAAGATACAGCGTAGGTATCCTAATAGTACGTTGAATGCAGGGCTACTTAATGATTTCTCTCTGAATAATGCCAAGCAATAAAACATAGCAACATCTTAAACCTAAGCTGGACATGGTTTTCCACTAAACATTTTAGTAGCATTGGATCTTTGCGCAACTAATGTGGCCAGCAACAAATATAAACACTTCCATTAGGAACTATATAGTAAGGAAATAAAGCTTAACAAAACTTGTAGGAATGTTTCTGACTGTACCATGGTCCTTACCATTTGAAAATACACCTCAACGCAAGCAGATACGGTCTACCAAAGTTTAGTAACAGTTGATGTTAGTGCGTGTAACACAACATGGGTTTCGCATTACCGAACAATTATTTTCCGTGTAAAATTTTATTGAGCCTGCTAAATGGCCACTACATGACCTAGACCTGGGTCCAGCCAACCGTACGATCCTTTAAACATTGGTTGGTCTGATGCGTCGCCCGTCGTCGGACTATTGGGTGTCGTCGTCCACTGCGTCTGTAGTATGCTTTGTTTGAATAATATTGTTCTCATTTGCGGCGCGCGGCTGGTACACGTCAGCGGGTGAGATCGAATATCCCCAAAGAGTTCAGAGCCTAGCATAACCCTCTAAGTCCTCGTGTACAAATTTTTGTACTTACTCCAAAATATAATTTGAACTTTTATTGAGAAACAAAAGATTCCAAATTCAAGAACAAAACTAATACTTACAGGACAGGAAGGGATGCCACGGACGACGTACTGCTGGATGTCGTATACAGGAGAGCGATAGAAAGAAAACTACGAAACGAAGTGTCAACGATTGCACGCTTGGCTAGAGGCTTGATGCTATCAGGGCCAGTCAAGCCTGTAAAGTTCACTGGTTAAGTGATTACATTGATTTCTTACTTTGTTTATGTGTTCACTTGGGAGTTTATCTTTAAAGCCTGTTTTTTTATCGTAATTGAAAGTTAAGTGTTGTAAATATTTACTTTTGTTTTGACATGTACACTTTTATAGTAGGTATCAATAATTAATTGATATTCTTCTATAAATTCATCATCGATATTTATTTAATGTAAATGTTTTGTTACTGTGCACTTAGTTTGAGCGGTGATTATTTATCTTTGTAATGTTTTTTTTATTCTTATTTACTGTTTTTTTTTAAATTAAATTCATGACGCCTTAGATTTATCTGTAATGTCATTGAAATATATTTTCAAATAAAATAAATAATCTACTGAAAATCTTACGAATGGCATCGAGCAAAAATACGAAAAAATCACAATGGTAGTCAGATTAACTTTAAATTAAAAAAAATATAGCGTCTTTACATACAAAAGTCGTTTTACTTGAACAGAACAACATTAATAATCCAACATCTAACGAACATGAGAAATAAGTTATAAAAATGTTAAAAAAAATTACATAGAGATTTTATTATAGAGAATCTATGTGGATATTATTATAATATTGAATTGAACCCGACCTACATTCCCATTCATTGCATAACGCGACCGATCAAGCATGCGTCAGATAAGCACAGGAAATAAAACATCAAACTTAGATAAGGGGCCATTTGGTCACGATACAAATATGCAGTATCTTGACTTTATATGACAATAAAGGTTCGACCACACTAGGGCGTTTTGATAGCGTAGCGTTAGCGGAGCGGAATGCTAGCGCATTCAGAGCGGATAAGCAGCGCATCTGCGGCGCATGCGCCGCCGATCCACTCCGAGTACGCTCGCGCGGTCACACATAACACAGCGCGCATTGTGAGCGGACTTGTCTGAATATGAATTAAATGTTAAGCTAATAATTTTATTCGAAAATGTTGTTTTGATTTCTTATGTGTCATTCAATAATTATTAGAAGTTTACAGTTGCAAAATATAGGCTTCCAAGCTACCACGTGCAGAACGCTTTGAAAACGCTCGAAATCTGCTCCGTCCGGCGCACCGCCATCATTGCGCTCCGCTAACGCTGCGCTCTCAAAACGAGCTTTCAGTTTAACATTAAAGATATGCGAGCTTCGAAAGTTTTCAAAAAGCTCGAGTTTATGGAACTTGGAATCTAATGGCAAATCTGCTTACATCAACTAATAACTGTGCAATAAAACCATTTCAAGTATAATATAAGGTAAGGTATCTTAACACAGACATGATACTTACTGTTTATTTATATCGTGATTGAACCATAGCTAGTAGCTACCTACAGATACGGTTACGGATTACGAAAGAAACACTTATGATGATGGTGATGGCTATTTAGAGGTGGGCCTTTGAAAAGGTTTGAACCAGTTACTTGGCTATTTTAGGAAGCCACAGTAGCATTTTAAGGAAGCAACTGTGCTTCCTGCGCCAAATCACAGTAGGTAAAGAGTTTTACTTACAGATTTGTCTAACCAAATCGAAAATAATGTTAATAAACACTAGATTTACTTTGTGTGTCAACGTTAAAAGGTAGGAAAAAGCTTGGAATGATGTTACAGATTAGACGGACGAACGGTCTGGCCTAGCGCATAATGATTAGTGACCCTGCCTGCTACACCGTGCTCCCGGGTTCGAATCCCAGTAAGGGCATTTATTTGTGTGATGAGCACAGACATTTGTTCCTGAGTCATGAATGCTTTCTATGTATATAAGTATTTGTATATTATATAAATCGTTGTCAGAGTACCTGCAACACAAGCCTTATTGAGCTTACCGTGGGACAGTCGGTCTGGGTAAGAATGAATAATATTTATATTTATTTGTATATTTAGAGCTATATAAGGGTGAATGATCCTACCTATAAGCTATAAAGTACACAACACATCGCTCAAATACACGACAAAGGATTCAATTCACTCATCTTATGGACCAAATTCACTGTTAGGATCTCAAGTATCTCAACTATTATGATCATCAAAACAACAATTTCCAACAAAACCGTTTTACATTTGATGGTGATGAACGAAATAAACCAGAGCTTTCACCATTAAATCTCCCCAAGTCTTGTTACAACAAATTTATTAGCAACAATATCACGCTACGGCTGTTAAAATGAAATAACAAATGAAGGCACGCATTGACCAGGCCCTGCGGCTTGGTGGACCAGACATATACCTAATAGACACCGCTGATACAAGAGCACAGCATTGGCAAAAATGGTACCATCAAATAGATCCACATCTTTCTTAATCTATAGCGTACCTAACTGAGGAGCGTGAGAGTTGAATTTGGAGGAGCTTATATATTCTAATAACAATAAATCAGAAAACTTCTAAACTGATACATAAAAAATCTGTTTGGAAGTAATCTATTCAGCTCACTTCAGATCAAATTCTATTCGAAATACGATTATGTATTAGCAATGTATACCTACCTATAACAGAGCTCGAATCTTCAGTTTCAGCTCATGCGTCTACTTATAGTTGAATAACAAAAATTGTAGACGTTGTCTTTTTAGATATATTTAGCTGGGGATCAATATCGTTGCCACAAGAGATAAGCAACATTGCCAGTCATTGCACACTAAGGGACTATTTAGACGGTAAGAAAACTCATATACGAGTTTCATTACTTTGCGTATTTGATTGGTGCGCTGTTATTTGTATTGTCTCAACAGTCCGTAATGTATCCAAAATTGTATGCGAGTTCGCATGCCGTCTAATTTAGCTCTAATTCTGGCACTGGTAAAAGCCTCAAGGGCCATACAAAAAGTGAAAAAGTGGACACGCGGAGTCTAGTCACCTTCATGTCTGCTTATAGTATGTCGGAGTGCAATGAAAACCGTATTTATATTGGTGTTCCGCTATGGCCTGAATAAGCTAATACCTCTCAACTTTACTATGTGAACTTCAGCTTGAATGCAATCGGAGATTATAGTTCAATTTCAATAGTGTATTAGAAGTGATTTTGCCTTTGTAGAATACCGAATGATGATTCTGTTTTGGAATGGAAAGTTAACAGTTATGGTATTATTTTGTAAGACATTTTTATTCCCAAGTGGACTAAGTATGTATATTTGGTCTAGAAGAGATATGCCGTATTTCTCTATACAGTGTGGAAATTAAACTCAGGCCGTGGAGGAAAACTACTTTAAATCCTTAAGCTAGCTCATTTTACTTAAAGGAGACATTCATTTATTTTTGAAAAGAAACAAATCTGCATTAAAAGATTTTTTAAAACTCGCTTGCTTCGCCCGGGACTCCAACCAACTAAAATTTAAAAAAATAAAAACTCTTTATTTTATTATACTAATCGGTAGTATTAATATTCAGGATAAAGTTTCTCTAACAAACATTTGGTCTTAAAAATAAAAATAATCGTTAAATCTAACATCAACTTTATTTTACTATCAATTTTGTAACACTTAAATTATTTAACTGATAAATTAGCAAGCGTGTACTTCATACGAAGTCTTTGAGTGTTGGAGAGATAACAGAACTGTTACGTGTCTTTTACTTGTTAAAAGTGAACAGTAACCAAATATTTTTTTAGAGAAACTTTTTCCTGAATATTAATACTACCGATTAGTATAATAAAATAAGGAGTGTTTATTTTTTTAAATTTTAGCTGGTTCGAGTCCCGGGCGAAGCAAGCGAGTTTAAAAAAATCTTTTAATGCAGATTTGTTTCTTTTCAAAAATAAAGGAATGTCTCCTTTAAGTAAAATGAGCTAGCTTAAGGATTTTAAGTAGTTTTCCTCCAGGGCCTGAGTTTAATTTCCACACTGTATATGTGATGTATGCATAGATTTTAATTGCAACAAAGTGTGGTTCTGCCACCACAACTAGAATACACATTTTTATAGGAATAACATGTACGTTTATGGACGATCGATGATCTAAAAAGTTTCAAACGTTTACCTAATTGGTTGATACTGGGTAAAGCTAGAAAAATCCAGGTCTCTTTAGCTAGTAAGCTCATAAACGGGATAAAACACTCTTCTTACTTAAGACAAATATCAACTTGTAATTTTTAAAGTACAGCTTCTGTCAACCCAAAACTTAAACATAACGGTTTTACGCTAATTTATACAGAGAAACATCTGTCAAGGAAATCGAAACTCTGTTCATTGCGGTACTTCTGTATGTCAACATTCCTCATTATAAGTGTTAATTTAATTCCAGAGT
The DNA here is from genome assembly GCF_023078275.1 of Leguminivora glycinivorella. Classification (NCBI taxonomy): domain Eukaryota; kingdom Metazoa; phylum Arthropoda; class Insecta; order Lepidoptera; family Tortricidae; genus Leguminivora; species Leguminivora glycinivorella. The sequence goes on from NC_062979.1 coordinate 3,947,739, forward strand.
TGAATTGACAATTTAAAAAAGCCATTTTTAGGGTTCCGTAGTCAACTAGGAACCCTTATAGTTTCGCCATTTATTTATTTATTTATTATTCAAATAAGTTACACAGCATAACAGTAAAACCAAAGCACTGTGAAACTAAAAAATAAAAACAATAGGTAGGGTGAGGTTGCCAACAATGAGCCACCAAAAATTTAAATCTTAATAAGTCGGTCATAATAGGTCCAAATTCAATTTTTTTTATTCAGTGAATTTGTTATTTATCTAGCTCTAAATTTTCATCATTATTTTTTAATAAAACTGAATAGAAGCCGAGATATTTTAGTTTTTTTAAAAGATGAACAATGGCTCATTGTGTACAATCTCTGGTACAGACTGAACCGGTACTATGTATTCAATGAACCGGCCTAGTACACAATGAACCTACCATTATATAATTGCATAGTTTTTGATAAATAATTGCAAAATATACAAACTGATTTAGGTAAATATGGGGCAATTTAATAAATACAACATTTACAATGTCAAAAATGCTTATTTATTTAAACTAAGAGTAGTTTACTAATGTAATCGTCACAATATTCTTCGTCATATGAAAAATAAAGTCTTGCACTTGAAAAAACTTAAATAATATATGTATTATCATATATTTTTGTACTATATAGTAACGTTATATTAGATATATTTATATTAACTCTTAAACATGGCAAAAGTTGTACAAAATAGACCTTCCAAAGGCTAACTAGAGAATTACCTAGAGAACCTCCTGGTTCATTGAGTACTCTAGCCTTGTGGTTCAATGTGTGCTAGATATACATTTTCACTTTTTAAATTCGGTAAAAAATAAACGGCACAAGAAAGCCGCATCAGTGAATGTCAAAAAGATAGAGAAATAGTCACTCCGCACAACTGATTAATTAGATAAATCAAACATAACTACATTCTGAGAAAATAAAAAAACTATATACTTACTTTTTTTGTTTTCTTGTCCTAAATCACAAAATACTTCACTACACGTACAATTTCAACGCAGACCGGCCGCCGACTGGGGAGCGAGCGGGGGAACCTTAGCGGCGCGTGCCTATGTTCGCAGTGCAGTTTGGCAACGTCGCATTTTCGAATAAAACCGTTGGTTCCTTGTGTACCACTGGTTCTCTGTTGCCCACCTTACCCTATAGCACATAAAACAGTAACAATCATGCCACCAAGCCATGCCATGCCATAAAACAGTAACAGCCATGTCTGTCTGTCCGTCCGTCCGTCCGTCCGTCCGTCCGCGGATAATCTCAGTAACCGTTAGCACTAGAAAGCTGAAATTTGGTACCAATATGTATATTAATCACGCCAACAAAGTGCAAAAATAAAAAGTGGAAAAAAATGTTTCGTTAGGGCACCCCCCCTACATGTAAAGTGGGAGCTGATATTTTTTTTCATTCCAACCCCAACGTGTGATATATCGTTGGATAGGTATTAAGAAATGAATAAGGGTTTACTAATATCGTTTTTTGATAATATTAACAGTTTCGGAAATAATCGCTCCTAAAGGAAAAAAAAGTGCGTCCCCCCCCTCTAACTTTTGAACCATATGTTTAAAAAATATGAAAAAAATCACAAAAGTAGAACTTTATAAATACTTTCTAGGAAAATTGTTTTGAACTCGATAGGTTCAGTAGTTTTGAGAAAAATACGGAAAACTACGGAACCCTACACTGAGCGTGGCCCGACACGCTCTTGGCCGGTTTTTTTAAATTTTCAATTCAACTCTAAATTCTTCATTTCTATAATAATTAGCAAGCTCAGAATGAGTTTCGTCAGTTTTATTGACATTAAACTTGACTTACTGGCCATGATAAAAAAAAAACTGTAACAGCTTTGTAATTTCATTCAACTGTTTCCAGATTGGTCATGAGGTGTTATGTAACAACGCGTTTGTCAATGCAATAAAATGTTTATATGACTTTACATGCTTATTATACCTACTTATTTGTGATTGCTATTATAAAATAGTATTTCAAACTACTGACCGAGGCCATAACTATTTGCCAAAGGAACCTTGCATAACAAATAGAAGAAAAAATGCATAATTAACAAGCACCGATTTATAAGATACGATCGATATATATTTTACTGATTACATTCTGTTGAAAGAACTTCATAGACATAAATATTCAATAAATCGGTAAGTTATGAAGTACCTAGCTTTAAGAACCTCAAGAAATCTTAACTTTAGAAGAAACACTAAAATCTTAAAAGGTAATTTGTTTACTAATCCATAATCATTGATGAAATCATTACAATGCGCCTGGGCAGTAACTGTCCAAAGGCCTATTATGGAGTCTTTAAGCTTTTCCATTTGTTCAGATATTTAAAAGCTATTAAAACGGTAGAAAATTACTGGTACGGAGTTTAAATTCTATTTGAGAATATTAAAAGGCTTGTTGAAGTACGGGAAACAATTTGTTTGGTGTTATTTAAACAGCGGTTGGTACTCGTAAACGTATTGTACTAAATTTGTAATACCAAAAGTGATTTTAGTAGTTCTTTGTGAAAAAGTCTGATAAGGCATTAAAAAGTGGCGTGGAAAGAATCATAGGACTGTACAAAGATTCAGCGTTTCCTGTTACAGTTCTAAAACATAATGTCACTTTTATTGGATACTATATACGTACTACGTACCTACCATGTTTATAGTCAGCTCCATGTCTATTTCATCATCATCACTCTTACATGCTTCATGTCATAGTTCTTTTCCATTAGACCACATATCATAGAAGGCTACCCAAAAATGCAGTAGAAATTTAATCTCATCAAGTCATCACCATCCCATCAATATAATAATTAACGTCAAACCGCATATGGACTATCTAAGTACCTCTTTGACCTTCCACTGTCTTCCTGAAGCGATGGACGCAGCGATACCTCCGGGCAATAAATTGGTTGCCGACGTCGGCTCGTCCGCGCTCCGACTTCTCTCTAATTTGTCCTAGTTTGGATATAAATGAGAGTCGGAGGAATAATGGGATAAACACCTACTGCGTGGTATGGTAAGCACAGGTTTGAATCTATGCTTTGGATCAAAGGAAATTGTAAAATTTGAAAATCTTGCTGTTTACAGCTCTCATCTGCGTCTAATAAGATTTGATTGTGAATCTGACAATAATAAGAGATCAATAATTTGAATTAACAAACCATTGAAACTGACAAAATAGAAGCAGATAAAAAAACAGTAAACGTAGGACCATACCTTAGGGTAGTAAGAAATATTATAAATAATATAAAGTAGGAAATATAAACAATCGTAAACTATCCATGGTTAAAGATGAACAGTAAGATGATGACACTTTAATGAGCTGATGATAAATCCAACTGTACTATTAAAATAACTTCCCACAATTACGAATGTGCCAATAAAACGCGTGTAGGCTCTAGGGCACTCGAAACCAATATACCGGTAATTTATGTTCCAAGACATTTATTAGAGAAATCTTATAAACCCGATTTTGCTTTCACAGGCTCATTACCTAAAGGTAAAGTTAAAGGTAACGCAGATATGCATCTTGGTGAAGATTCAATGCATCCCATACATGGATTAATTAATGGTATGTGAATGTCATAAGATAATTAGTTTTTAGTACTTAGTACTGACGTTTTATAAAGTTTTAGACAGAAAATTTGTGTATTTAATACAATTTGTATTTGTATTTGTTTATTTGCTAATACACACAGATTACAATACAGGTCATGTTAGTGCGGTACAAATTCATGAGTGCATATTACGCCCCAAGGCATGCAAAATTTTTAAAGTACATATGCTTTGTTGTCTAATTTAATAAAACTTTGGGGTCTAAATATAATTTTAACCTGTAAAAGATTCGTAAATTCATAAAAAAAAATCACCAGAGATTACTATGTGGTCGGCGATAACCGCTGCAGAACTTTCTTCGTCAATGATTTCGATAAAAACGTAATTACAGAAGCCGTGTCAGTCCCGCCCTTTTCATATACCTTGGTTGTATTTACAATTATTATCTCACCTCTCTAAAGTCAAAAGTTATTTACGTAACGAATGATTACAATTTTAAATACACAGATCTCGAGAACACCGGTGGTCTTTAAGGAAAGAGATTTAAAGTCGATTTGGGAATGAATCTGAAAGATTGAAATGTAAAACTAAATGTGCACCGGTACCCTTTCTTGAGGCTTGCATAATGGCCTATATTATATGGTGCAGGTCCATTACAAAATTAATGAGATCAGTAATTTGTCGTCGGAGACTTGGATAATTAGGCTTTTAAATAAAGGCGCGGTGTCAAGGGATAACGTTGCAGCTACTGTTTATTACCGGGGAGCATGCAGCTGTTTTTTGCGGAGTAAAAAGAACCTTTCTTGGAAGCCGATGTATGTTGTGAGACAGTTAGCCGTAACTTGCGAGGAAGAATAGTAACAAATGTGGATTTATCTGTGATCTTTGGAATGCAATGTATGTTGATGCTAGGAGAGTTGATGTGAAAGAACAACGTCTAAGTAGTAATAGTAACTTTAAAAATAATTCGTAAATATCCTATCGGGATCGATTAAATTAAACAAAAGTAATTGTGGAGCAGCAATGTGCTGCTTTAACTTAATGGGTTTTAGGTTTAATAACTCTAGAATGAGTTTATTACTTTCCAAGTTTCCAAGTACGATTTACATCAGTAGCATCTGATGTAGCTCTATAAAACTTTCCTCCCACGTAACCAATTTAAAGTGTTATATTTCAGAACCATAATCCCATGTCGCAATCTAATCCAAAAAACTAAGCTTCTAATTTTATATCCAATCGTAAAGAAATAATCCAGAGTTTTATCAGGTGTAAAGTGTAGTCCAGAGAACGATCCCCTTTTCATTAGAGTCGGCTTGAACACAAGACAACAGAAATTTTTTTGGAACCCGTATTTCGACGAGTCCTTTTTTACACCATTAGCAGGTAGGTATAAATTACTAAGTGACGACCATATTTCTTTGAACTCTCTTTCACTGTTCAGTAGCATGCGCCCTTATTGAAACTAGGATCATCTTCGAGTGGTTGTAGGAGTATTGTATGTTATTTCATCCCGTTCTGTCTTTGTCGGTGTGAGTGGGAGGGAAGATCAATTTCTACACCCACGGGATTCCTTTACCTCCCGCGGTTCTACAGATGATCTTGTTTCAATTAACTATGTGAACACACGACTATTGGTTATTGATTGAATATTTCTGTTATAGGTTAAAATATTTTTATGTTCTCTTGATTAAATAGCATGAATAAAAACGCATTTTTCGATTTCATATAAATGAAGTATTGCAAAATTTGTTGTGAATACGTAAGTCTGTTTCAGTGGTTACTTGTTATACTTTTTATTTCCTAATTGCCATAGATAGGTAAGTATATGTACATATAACGAAACCCATAAATAGTTTCCACTATAATAAGCATTGTGCCACGTTCATTCCAGCTCATATAATGAAATTCAATACATTACAGAAGCCTTATAAGTTATTGCATTGCCTTGAGCTAAGAGAATTATCGTTCATCGGAATGTGATTTAACCACTCTGTTTTATACGAGCATCCATTTTATTGAATTCTTTGTAACCTATTTTACTTTATCACCTTTGTTATCAGTATAACAAATCAAGCAATGAAAGAAGAGTAAATGCAATAGTAACTTCGATATTTGAAAGAACTACCATAATACATCAAATGTACATTGACACAAGCTGTTCACGATCATTTGCGGTCTCCCATACGGTACGATGAACCTCCCCGGTGCATCGCACTCCAATAACTATGCTAATATGCGAGTAAACTTCACAGGGATCGAGTTAGGTGGGAGTAGCTCAGGGTACCACTATGGGGTCTCGATTGTTTTCAAATATTGATATTAGGAGGATCTTATAATTAATTTATAATGTAGATAAGCATAATTGAAGTTTTATTCACTTGCAAGAACTTTTCATATTTTTCTCAAAGGTGTTTATTTCTTTTTTACGGTTTTTTAGGGTTGTTTTCTTGACGGTTAGTTAATGTTAAGAATAAAATCTGACGAGCCTTATTTTTCTGTAAATCACATTTACTTAGTACACTTACATGTACACTTATCGTATTTTTGTTTTTTCAAATAGGGCAATGTCGTCATAGTATGTATGTAGTGTAGTTGTTATTAAATATCAAGTAAACACCAAGGTACCACCAGGTAAAAGCTGAGTCAATATTAAAGAAGCAAATTAGTACGTCTGTACCATTCCCAAAGCTTGTTTGTGTTTGTTTAGGCCCTTAGATCTAATGCATTGTCTTACCAGCTGGTGTGAGCGTCCATTAGGTCAAGAAAACTCCTACAAACATTTCAACACTCATACACGAGCAATAAGATAGATGTTTAGGTTGTGAATAATTCACCAAACCTAACTGATAAAACATTACTTCACCATAAGAATGTATCTAATGTTTCCCAGCACGTTTAAAAACTTATATATTAAGCCGTCTCAAAGGGTCATAATAAAAGTTGACGAGAACTTCACCAGTCACTTTAAAAGATCTTATCTCAAAATTGCCAAATCCAAAATACAGTAAAACTACCGGTTTAAATTGAAAATAAAAAAAGAAACAGTGTAGATCAAAGTACAGATATTCAAATTAGAGCAAACTCATTGTATGCGATGTGAAATAAACTATCAGACAAGCAAAGTCAAGGTGCCTGTCTGCACGCATGAAACGACTTTAATTAGTGACAATTCATTAACCGCTCGTTCGACTGGACAAAACTAGGATACCGACAGTAAACAAAAATGAACAATACAAAGCAGGTTCTGTTTGTAATCCTAAGGAAACCTTGGTGGCCAAACGTTAATGTATTAGCAACGTTAATTTGTTTACGTATTGTGATTTTAACAATGATTGCGATGGATGAGGCGAAGCGAAGCGCAAACGACTGTTAAGTGTTAAATAGACAGATAAAGAATGAGATCCCTTTGTTACTGAGGAGGTTTATCGGTAAAGCGAACCGCAGGTAGTTTCGAGGTGGCAAATTAGCTTTCTTTTTTTGCGAACGGAAATGAAGTGGATCTGATTGCCTTTTTGCTTTTACGCTTGAAAATCGCGGCTGTTGCGGTATTTTAGGTTTCATCCGATTTCTTTTAGATATCCTTTTGGACATTACAATTTTCACGATAGTGACAACAGAAACTATTGACAACGACTTAACAAGGTATAAACTACAATGTTTCGTTAACAAAAGCTGCTGTTATTTAGTAATCATTAAGTTTAGTATTTTCTCTCTCATTAAACTCGACATGATTTGTCTCCATAGTAAAGTTTTCATTATAACCGCAATAATCTACCAATAAAGTTTCTCTTTATTGGCTTGAGTCAATTTTACGATATTAAGTAGCTTAATATCAACTATTAGCCTTATCAATGGTTTTTACAGTATTACCGACAATTTGTTGTCTTTTACCGCTATTGAAGCGAGTGAAAGCTTATTTGTTCCATTGAACATGGTATTATACCTCAAAGATTAGCAATTTACCTATTTCTGTAGACGTCTATCGTTCAAATACATTATTATTTTTATTGCCTGCGGTAATACTAGTATGGTCGAAGCGAGCTTTGGCTTCATCTTCTTAATACTTCGACATCTTGGATGATCCTTTGTTAAGTTTATTGAATAATCTAATATGATAGTCATTGAAGTTCAACAGCATGTAATAAAATGCGGTTTATTCAAATATCAAAATCTGGTTAAGCTTCTAGTATTTCAGATCTTACTTAGAATTAACATTTTTGTAAGTCACGGCGACAGAGCCTACTCATATTATTTACGTAATCTGTTATGTCATTAAAAAATATGGTAAATAATTAATAAGACAAACCAATATTATTAATAACATAGATAGGCGCTAGATTTATCACAGTCAAATATATAAAACGAGTTTTTGACGCGAGTGAGGTTATCAGTCCAGTAGAGATTTATGCAAAAACCTCATTAACATATCAACGCTTCCTACTTTATTTGAATAAGTGCCGAGAGGTGTGAGGAATATAATTAACGGTTGACTTTAACACATTTATTAACTGTACCCAAGTTTATTTAGGATTACACTAAGACGAATGGCTTCGTAGGAGTTGGTTGGAGCTTTTACACAGCGAAATGTCACTTGTCTGCCTAATTTTATAAACGGATTAACACTTATTGGTATATAAATGTAACCCTTCTGTCGTCAATGATATATGCTTGACATAAGGCGTATTCTCACAGAACCTATCCCAAACACCGAACTTTTTGTTACAATACAAGTTATATTGTGGAAATTTTTGTCCCTTTTATTTGCACCTTTTATCAATTGGCTGTTCGTGGTAAGCTCTCTTCTCGTTAGATTGTTTTACAGAACTATCTATTAATTTATTTTATTCAATACTGAAACTGTTTTTTCTCTTCGAACATTTCAGTTTATATATTTTTTTTATTATGTGCTAATTGAAAACCTTCATCGAATGAGTCTTATTTATAATTAAGAATATTCGTTTAGTCATTCATAATGAATATGTTAAGGTAATTAAAAGTAAAAGTTACTACAGTATTTGAAACCAATTACTAGAACCGCGGGGGTATAACAAATAGCTAATCTGACTTATAATTATGTTGTCTGTTTAACAGCAATTTATGGTTTGACCATCTCGTTAAATCTATTGGATATTATTTATTTATTCATTTTATTTATTAACAGTATGAATATTTCTTAGAATTATATTAGCATTTAATGTATCATTATGTTAATCATTGATTTTGTTCATTGTTTTTTATAATGTTCGCCGCATATTTATCTAAAAATGCCATTTTTTTACTTCAATTTTTATTATATACTGATGAAGTAAACACAATTCCAGACATATTAATGGCTCCATAAAATGTCCCATACAAATTTGAGGCAAACCGCTACTAAAACTATAGGTATAATAAATGTCATGTTAACACGATCGTTAGACATTTTTGGCCATTGACCTCGCGACTCTATCATAGTAAGTATATTATACCGTAATCCACATGTACCTCTACATGTATGTGTGAAGTTATAATAAACAAGGGCTTTGTAACAAACAAAATAACAAAAAAAAACATCGACTAAAAATTTGATTACCAGGAGTCAGAAGTTGGTTTCCTTGCAGTTGTTTTGAAGAGATGCGTGGTCAAGTTGCTCAAAAAGGGGAAGTTCATCCAAAATTGTACGATTTCATAGACAATTTCTAAATAGGTGGAAACGGGATACTTTCGTTGTCTTTATACTCTGACTATGTGTTTCTATAACACCAGATGGTGTTGTGGGTGACAATCAGTGGGTCGAATGACTCAGTCATGGCTATTGCAGATCCTGCTGTAACTTTTGCAAAATCGTGAGTAATTCGTGCCCACGTGCTTTTTGGCAAAGTTTTTGGACTATATGACGAAGAATTAATTGCAGTGTATTATGCAATTTGAAAATTGAATAAATGTTACATCAGACACAAAATACCACACATTACACGCTTTTAATTATAATTAAATACTCAAACATTAATCTGAGCTTTTACCTTGTACTAAAAACAACATTTATATAAGTGAATAGCGAATTTTGAAATGACGAACTTAAAGTTTTATAGAGAAAGCATCAAAGCAGACAAAATCCATGTGTGGTGGGAGGATAATATCTACATATAAATGCTGAACATAGAAATTGCAATGATCTCATCTCCTAATATGACAATTTAATTGCAAACGGAAACAGATAGTAATGCTATCAATGCTATCATCCTTTATTAGGGTGTTTTAATTACAACGGACGTAAACAAGCATACGGTCCACCTGATGGTAGGCTCTGTAACCTATGAACGCCGTATCTTATATCCATATGCTGTTAATTTGACATTATTAGATAACAACTTGTTGACAAATACAGATGTCTTGAAATTTCGCCGAAGATACCATATCGGACACTTAATAAATCGTCTTAAAATTTAGGACACATGAGTAATAATTAATTGTTAAATATAAACTTTAATGAAACTGCAGTTTGTAAACATAATGGACACACTGACACACTTTATTTATGGAAATAATGGACATGGTAAAAATGAAAGTCAACAAGTCTGTTGACAAGAATATTTATACAACACGGTTATGTATGGATCCTTCGAATGATAATGTTACAATAAACTTAGTATCGTAGAGCATGATATTAATAACTGTCAAAGATATTGTGTTATCGCTAGACATGGTTTAGATATTCAATACATGTGTATATAATGTTTATTCATAATCATTTTGCTAAATTATGTTTAAAATGTCACTTAACGGTATTAACACAGAATTTCAGAAAAAATGTCATTTCGTTATTATAAAAATTTGAAATCTACCACACACTATTAATGACTTCTGTTTCTGTCAACACAGGGAGTGACAATTGTACATTGTACTCATGAGTGAAGTTTTTGTAAATAAGTTTTTTTTTTGTATCATGATAGAAATACTGTACCTATAAGATTATTTAACATTTTTTTACAAATGATCATATATACATTGGTTATACTTATATATTTTCCCCCCGGTAACACGTCAAGCTGCAGACCACCACCATTTTATCTTGTAAGTTTTTTCAAACTGAACTTACCTAGAAAGCTGAGGCTCAGTTTCTCATCCACAGAATCATCATCGTTGAAACACTCCAACTTTTTCGAATTCATGTTTTCCACTTCTAGTTTCAAAACATACTCCTTTTTGTTAACAACGAAGGTCACAACCACTTGTCTCTACACGCACGCACAAATTATGTATGGAACATCACAATGTACACTCACTAGTTGTCAAATTACAACGTTTGAACACTGGCAGTTTTGATTTGGAGAACTCTCATAAATCGTTCTGTCAAATTTTGAATTTGAAAATGGAACGTTAACCGCCCCGGCGCGCGCGCTGACGTCCGGCGCGCGACGAAGTACCGACGCGAATGACTGACGCTCCGCGCCGCGGCAGACATGCGGCTATGTTCAGAACGCACAAACTGACCTGCATGCAACTGAGCTAATCTGATTACACAGTACCACGGTACCTTTCCTTGCTTTACTTGAATGAAAATTTTGTATAATTTCCGAACGGTACCTTTTCATTGATCCGCATCATTGCTCTAGTTATGGCTAGATTAATGGTGCATTGAGCGTTTTTATCTTACCGGACTCGATCTTCCTGCATTAGCGATTCCAGTCTGTGAACCACTTTAAAGACGGCTTTTTCATCGCCTGACCATACTTTTAACAGTTTTTAACCTATTTCACTGAGTATATTTCTTCATTTCTTTCCTGCCTGATTATTTTATTGAGTACTTTATTTGATATTTTATAGATGATAGAGTTACCTACATATTCTACATTCTACATCTTCAGATACTTTTTGCTAGTGTATTTGATCTTATTTCTAACTTTTATGTTACTGTTATTCGCAAACATTGTAGACTAATTTAAAATGTGCCTATAATCACTATTAAAATCGGGACCAGCATAGGGTTGTGCCCCAACATTTATTTTGCATTGTTCAATGCGTCACGAGCTACACAATGCAACCCCCTCTCTGACTGCTAAAGTTTTATTATCAACTTTCTGGCGAGTGTTAATTTAAAACAAAAGTTTAATAATGCATTGTTTGAAGCGTTTGTTTTTGGTGTTTGATTGTTTTCACAGTTATATGACATGTAGACTAGAAGTAAGCTTCACATGCGTCAGGAAATAAGTTCAATATGACAACGACAAAAGCAATCAATGGTTAAAATTATTACTGATCCACTCTAGATCCTAAGTTTGTGCGTCTCTTTTAACGTAGGGTCGGTATTATTATAGAATTCAACGTTTATAAGTCAAGATTCTCTTCAAACATTTATGGACATTAGAGTACGTTTTTAGGAGAACGTACTTTCCCTTTATGTCGACTTAAAGCGGTATATATCAGTAGGTAGAACTAAATTAAGACAACAGTTTGATTGCAAATAATATTCAAATTTTCAGTACCTATGTACAATTTATTACTGTTAAAGTTAATAAAGCAATGGCCGCTAACCAAGCTAACCAAGTTAAAAACGACATAATAAGCGCCAACAAAAGATTCCTCAAGAATCAAGATCACAACCATTATTAAAACAAACCCATATAAGATACTTCAACTCGTCCTTTTATCCTCATAATAAAACCTCACAGTCGCATTACCTTTCACTGCCTTTGGATTGTCATGTTGGCTCTTTGATCATACGTAATATTAATGGTCCAGAAATTACAAGGTGCATGTGCCTTTCCAACTTCAGAGGATCCGTAAAATCCAAATGGAATAAGGTTCATTCCATCAGAAATTTCAACAAAATCTTATAAAAAGGTTCTTTATACACATGAAGTATATGGACCTTTTTGTGTGGATCTACAAATTGACCCGGGAGGCAGCGAACCGTTTCGGACCCATAAAAACACCGGCTGTGGGAACTTTGGATTCATCCTGTCCGATCGTTTTTTTTTATATATTCCTGTCGTAACTGCCGAAGGAAACACGGTTGATCTGTCTGTGGTTTGTTTATTATTTTATGATGATCTAACTTGCATATTAATGCCAATAAAAAAGTAATAGATTTTATGCTAATCAAACAAAAAACGTACTAACGTTATGTCTTTGCCATTACCATAAGTGTAAATATGCAATTTTGGCCTAAATATTGTTTTCTTGGTATCTTTGAGAATTCGTATCTTTCAAATAAAATGTTGCATTTAAGTAAGAATGTATAATTAATGCCTTGTTTCATTTAAAATACGATTTAAAACAGTAAAGTATTCATTTAGTATTCACGACGCATTGCCAGTAGCAAAGTGCAGTACTTACAAGTATGTATTGGTATTCAAAAATGTCGACGGCACGGACGATTCCATCCCATATTGTTTCTACTTCTATCTACTTTTCTTAGATTTAAGTTATATCTATTATAAATAATAAGGACATTCTTACACATTGACTAATCAATTCAATGCCCACGGTAAGATCAATAAGGATTGTGTTTGATGCATTGTGCAAGATATAATATAAAAGTCAAGATAAGAAATCATGCTTTTCATATTTCTGAATGTGCCTCTTCTATTGGCAACGTGCGTAACTGAGTGGCGCTAACTGTCACAAATCTTATGGGCATGTTCAATATTGATTTAAACTTACGATTTTTATACATAATGTATTTAAAATGTTTTTAACACTAAACTCCGACGTTTCAAGGATGGCATTGTCCCTGTGGTCTCGGAGCAGACGCCCACATTAATGCTAGTAGCGGCCGTTGCAACTAATATGACACCATACAATACAAATTAACCATCGAGAAATAACATAGAAAAACCCACAATATGCGGGCAGCACTAATCATGCACATAGTATAGTGAGCAACGAAACACGTATTGACAGTAAACGAGCGTGTGTCATAGTAAAAATGAAAAATAAAAAAACTTTTTAACAACGACTTTCGACTAAGAAACCCCGATAGGATAGACTTTGCGCTAAAAAAGATCCCGGAGATCACGTGACACTTTGTTTAGAAATTGACACTTCTTTAGCCCGTCTCATCCCGTCTCAGCGAGTCTTACCATGTCATTTTCAAGATGACGAACGACTGGCCATATACAGAAGATACCGTTTAGCGAAGATTTAACATATAGTAAAAGGTGTCGGGTATAATTATGGTTTTACAACCAAATTTTATGGCCCATGTTTATGGTTTGCTGACTCAAATCTAACACTAGGTTATGATGAGTTTTCTCTTTTTAATATGAGAAATTATATCTTGTAAAATTAATATTATGTAGGCATCCATTTTGATTTCTAAATCGCATCGTAACCTAACGTGACCTAAATCAAGAATGGTGTTTGTTAATAAAGACGCCACGAGCATTTTTTGACTCAGTTAAACACCGTTGCATACAATACTTTTTCTACGACCAAGCACTTATTTTGAAAGAAAATTATAAATTCAACAAATACCTACTTTCAGTCATCTTAGTTATCTAGGTGGACCGCCTACCATTTTGAATATGCAGTTTGAGTGCAAACATGAAAATAAAACTGTCTATGGTATGGTTCTTTGAAGCCTGGCCACTAAGACGAATCGAGCCGAGTTGAATCGAGTTCTATACATTTGAATGCGATTCGACGCGTCGCCAATGAACGCAGCAGAAAACGAAGGAGTCTCGACTCTGCGAATTGGTTTGTTAAGTTGGTAGCAATGTATTTACTGAACTGTAAAACAGCTATATCGTGCGACTGCTACTAAATGTTTTCAGGGTATAGACTAGATAGACTTGTCCTGACATCTTTTATGTAGGGTTTTAAAGTTCTATGCACGACCTTGTAACTCACGAATAACAGTACGGGAGTAGAAAAAATTATTTTTTACTAATTTGTACGAGTATTCAAAGAAACATTTTGAAGAACACTTTTCTAGCAGGCTGGAACATGTTAAGAAAATACTTAATACGAAAAGATAGCACAATCTTTGCGTAGGCTGCACAAACTTATCTACAAAAAATGTCTACAATTCAAACCGTGAATAGTATAAAAACTTGAAACCCACGCGATTAAATGTGGTTCTCTATCGTACAAGGTTCCATGCTTCATTTGCAATAAGCACGAATTGATATCTGTTGAAATTGAAGGAACCAACATTTCTTTGCCAGCCAAAGGAGAATGGGCATTTTGTCCCATGACTCTATACTGATGAGACATGTCTCGTTTGAAAGGGCTTATTAATAACATTATTTTGTTGTATGACACCAACTTTGGATCACTTGCAGGGACTGAGTTATTTCAAAAAAAGTACGGCGCATAAATTCTGTTATTAACATTTGCTTAACCGTCTATTATATAAGTTATTGGCAATTTGAAACGACATAACTACTTTTTTATAACTATTCTGGAGGGGCGGACAGGACGCAAGAGAGGTCGAGGAAAGCGCAGGCGCAGCTACATAGACAAAGTAAAAAAAAGTGGAGGCGTGTCGTATCAAAGAGTCAAAGAGCTGGCACAGGATAGAAAAAGATGGAAAATACTCCACCGATAAGAGTTTATCTCTTAAGTATATGATGGTGACGATGACCAATATACGGGGTGAAATAAAAAGAACAGTTCAAACTTTGCTCATAGAAATGAGCGTCATCATGACAGTCGAAATGAATGAAACAGTCAAATTTATTTTGCGATTTAAGCATTAGTCCCATAATAAAAGTTGTTAATTATGACTTATGACCTCAAAAGTCATTATGCAAAGTTTAACGGTCCTTTTTATTTCACCGTGTATTTTTATTGTTGCAACTTAATTTATAAGAGAAGAGACTGTTTTCTTCATAAGGAGTATTAGGACCTTCTTTAATGGAAAGTCACGTGTTTTTACAAGGTTTTTCTATAGTTGACCTAGTTTTATGGTCGCGCAGGTGCGATAGGGACGGCCTGATATTTTATCGTCTATCGCGCGACCATGCTTCCCGTGCTAGTTTCGCGTGGCATTGTGTGCGGTATTAACTATAGTGTACTAAACATGCTAGTATGTCTGTGGTCTATCTGTGGTTAGACTGATAAGACAGACATAATATGTAATGTGACAGTTTGTGGGTTACCTGTAGAACGCAGTTGTATTTTGGACCTATAATACAAATTAGAAATTACATTGCTGTATTTTATTTTGCATTAAAATAAGGCTCGTCTAATATAATAATCTAACCACAAAATTAACCCCCGACCGCGACATAGTAGACCGATTTTCATGAAACATGGCTAAGAATATCTCTCATACTTCCATATCGATATTACTCAGCTTTCAGACAAAAAAAAAACTAAATCTAAATCGGTTCATCCGTTCGGGAGCTACGATGCCACAGACAGACACACAGACAGACAGACAAACACACAGACAGACACGTCAAACTTATAACACCCCTTCGTTTTTGCGTCGGGGATTAATTAATAATGATTGATAAAATCTTGCCAAATCCAAGTACTTAACTATTTAATGGGTTTCGTGTTATTGCTAATAACTGAGTTAGAAAACTCATGATGAATTACAAACGTTTATATTTAAAAAGGTAATTAAAAAAATCCTTGTATCTGTTACTTTTGTTTATAAAATAGTACATTACCTATTTCCTTTTCGCACGTGTATCATACGACGTTTTTCAAAACAGATGGCCCTCCTCGACCTGACATAATATACTGAACCACTTCTCGCATTGTCATCTGTACTCAAATAGTACATTACGATACAAGTGCGGAAAACTCCCTTCGGTCGTGTTTTAATTTATCAACACTCGTTTCGAACTTCCTTTTCGCACGTGTATCGTACGTCGTATTTCAGTAGAGATGGACCTCCGAAGATTCAACCTGACAAGAAATATACCACTTTTCGCACTAGTTCGTAAAAAAAAACACCATCTGTATTACTGAAACGCTTTTATTAAATTGTGTTAAAAGCAGTCTTATATTAAAGAAAGTGCCATCTGATGCAATATAATATTTTATTCGCTCTCTTAAATATCACTTCAGAATATAATTCGGTTAAGTGCGTTTCTCGTTTGTGCATCGAGGGATATGCATAATAAGCAGATGAATATATATTCATTGAGAATATATATTATATCGACTTAACACGTGGGTAACCCGCTTAAAATATTTTTAAATAGAGACACTATTGTCTTTATATTGACCAATTGTTTTTTTTTTCCTTTTAGTAGGTACAAGTAATGTATATTAATGTACCTAAGATTCCAGGAAATAATTTAAGTAGCGCCATTGCCTCTTTTTTTTTTGTTTTCACCACGGAACCCAAATAATATAAATATGATGTCCTTACCGTAATCTTTCAAGGTGTATATTTAAATATTTCGTGTTGTCATTACAAGTAATTTACATAATGATCCATTATTTTAAAGAAAATCAGGTCTCCTCCGCAATAAATTAAACCGACGCGATTCAGTAATCTAACCAGAGGTCTCTGTTTTATTATATATTTACCGTAAGATCGGGTATATCGTAAAATTCCTAGGCATATCGTCGAACTTGTTCCCTGAGTCGACAGAGCCCCATTTTGCGAGGCACCTATTTGTTGACAGTTTTAACCTTCGGGTATCTGAATTAACCTATCGAATCCATCCCACCTACTTATTGTTCTTCTTCTTCTTGTAAAATGATTTCTCTTAAAGTTTTATTTGCTGATGCTTTGCCACTTCAAGTCCTCGAGGTTTAGCTCTTAAGTAATGTGTACGTCGTTGAGCACAGGGAATACTATCTCACATGTATTGTTGTTTGAAGGACTCCACAATCTATTGGTTTAACGTGACTAGCGTCAAAAATATATAATCTAAATAATCTTGGCCTCCAAACCGAGAACATGCCACCTATCCTGATCCTGCGCAGCTTCCTGCCAATTATCGGCTTGTAGATGACGCAGATACGTCACCGCACTGTCTCCCAGCAGTATCTGGGCCGACCCACCGGGCAGCCACCAGTTGGTCTTCCCTCTTAGGGACCATCCACACTCATGAGACGCATGTCTTGCGGCGGGCAACGGACGTCTCCGCCACGGAGGCGCGGCGGTGTCGCGGCGCGCGCCACGACGCCTGGAGGTGCGTCTTACGTCCTTCGTATACAAAATGTACTGAGGAGACGTTTTTAGGGTT
The DNA here is from genome assembly GCF_023078275.1 of Leguminivora glycinivorella. NCBI lineage: Eukaryota > Metazoa > Arthropoda > Insecta > Lepidoptera > Tortricidae > Leguminivora > Leguminivora glycinivorella. The sequence goes on from NC_062979.1 coordinate 3,965,460, forward strand.
CCGTAGTCAACTAGGAACCCTTATAGTTTCGCCATGTCTGTCTGTCCGTCCGTCCGTCCGTCCGTCCGTCCGTCCGTCCGTCCGTCCGCGGATAATCTCAGTAACCGTTAGCACTAGAAAGCTGAAATTTGGTACCAATATGTATATCAATCACGCCAACAAAGTGCAAGAATAAAAAATGGATAAAAATGTTTTATTAGGGTACCCCCCCCTACATGTAAAGTGGGGGCTGATATTTTTTTTCATTTCAACCCCAACGTGTGATATATTGTTGGATAGGTATTTAAAAATGAATAAGGGTTTACTAAAATCGTTTTTTGATAATATTAATATTTTCGGAAATAATCGCTCCTAAAGGAAAAAAAAGTGCGTCCCCCCCTCTAACTTTTGAACCATATCGATACCTCTGGGTTCAATTGGCGTAAAGGACATTTTGGCGAAAATGAGTTATATATACAGTTTTGTTCAGAATTTCAAGCGCTATCGATCTGTGTAGTTAAAATTTCGATATCTCTTAAAAAGTTGCCTTTACGACCAAGATTTTCTACTATGGACTTGCAAAAATAGCTTTTCTGAAGGGGCGTAAATATCAAGTCATTAATTATAAATTATTATTTGTGTCGTAAAGGAAATCTACAAATAAAAATATAGTCGTAAGTCACCTTTATATATATTGTTGCCCTTTAAGCCCTTACTTTCTAAGGATCACTTTCTATAGTAGTGTGATAAAGTTGGGCGTAAATGACAAGTTTTTTTTTCTTCGTCCTTTACGCCCAGCACTAAAAATATTTTATCCGCAACTGTAATCGATATCTTTGGGTTCAATTGTCGTAAAGGACATATAATGCAGGTTTCCAAGACAAAGATAAACCACTTTTTTTTTGTTTTTTTAACCTATATTTGTGACGTGTATAAGAAAAATATGCAGATTACGAGTATCTTTAACCTAGTGTAGCAACCGTAGTGATAAACTAAACGATTTAGAAGATAGATGGTTGTAAAGGACACGTCAAAATGTTATAACGTCCTTTACACCCATGATTTGATAGGGTCGTAAATGACGGTCTTAGATGATTTTTATACAAAGTCGGGGCGTAATTGTAACCGAAATGGTACAAATGTTGTGCTAAGTTTACAATTAAAAACTGGAAAAATGTATCAAAACGTACTTAATATGGCATAGAATAGCTCACAGATTTCGGATTTTTTCCTCTGAGGAATAGCTACATTAGTTTAATGCAGTGTATTATTTATCTAAGCTATCTTAGCAACAAAAAACCGGCCAAGAGCGTGTCGGGCCACGCTCAGTGTAGGGTTCCGTAGTTTTTCGTATTTTTCTCAAAAACTACTGAACCTATCAAGTTCAAAATAATTTTCCTAGAAAGTCTTTACAAAGTTGTACTTTGGTGATTTTTTTCATATTTTTTAAACATATGGTTCAAAAGTTAGAGGGGGGGGGACGCACTTTTTTTTCCTTTAAGAGCGATTATTTCCGAAACTATTAATATTATCAAAAAATGATTTTAGTAAACCATTATTCATTTTTAAATACCTATCCAACAATATATCACACGTTGGGGTTGGAATGAAAAAAAATATCAGCCCCCACTTTGCATGTAGGGGGGGTACCCTAATAAAAAAAAATTTCCCATTTTTTATTTTTGCACTTTGTTGGCGTGATTGATATACATATTGGTACCAAATTTCAGCTTTCTAGTGCTTACGGTTACTGAGATTATCCGCGGACGGACGGACGGACGGACGGACGGACGGACGGACAGACAGACATGGCGAAACTATAAGGGTTCCTAGTTGACTACGGAACCCTAAAAAGAACAAGACTATTTTATATCCAGTTTTGTAACAAAGAAACAATATTTGCTTAAAAACTATCTAATACTTTGGCAACAAATTCAAAGTTATTTTTTTAGTATTCGCCGCTGTCTGAATAGTCAGTAGGTTACGCAGTCAGTCTTTAATTCTAGCAGGGAAACGCTTTCGTAGTATTATTATACTGCGGCGAGATGTAGGTAATTAAAAAAAACATTATGGTTATCAGGGTACGTGCCCAAATGCACAAACGCTCACGATAATATCTATTTCGTAGCTAAGTATATATCTTTATCGCTCTTGCGTATTGCACCAGACTGCATTTTTGTCGGCGTCTGGCGTCGACGATTGCCATTCAGCTACGCCGGCAGTAAACTTTAACAGTAGACTATACTAACATTTAGTGCGACAATAACAGGTGCGTTTCGCTAGCGAATGAGCGTTAGCGTTTGGTGACTTGGCTATGTACCCAGGTACTTAAAGCATTGACTGTAATATTTCTAGGATTGAACTCATAATTAAGATTATTCTTATTTAACAGGTTTAAGACTAAATAACAATCTTCTGTTTTAAATTATCAAAAATATGAATCAACATAGTAGGTAGTCTTGACTACAGTTTGTATACGCGTCCTAACTTGCGTTTATAAATAAGTACTTAACTTTTAGTTATTCTTAGAACTTCTTTAGACTTAAAATTACTGTCGTATTAATATAGTCTACTATTCACAGTTGCTGATTAAAGATTTACGTGATTACCATTAGTGTTTTTATATTTACTTAAACTACGAAAGCGTTTCCCTGCTAGAATTAAATACTGAATGCGTAACTTATTGAGACAGCGGCGAGTACTAAAATAATAACTTTCCAAAATATGAGATAGTTTTTAAGCAAATGTTGTTTCTTTATTGCACAACTGGATATAAAATAGTATTGTTCTTTGTCTTTGCTAAATATTTAGATAAATATACACTGTAACACTAATGTGGCTATTCTACACCATATTTACTACGTTTTGATACATTTTTCAAGTTTCTCAATTGTAAACTAAGCTAAAAACAGTTGCCATTTGTACCATTCTGGTTACATTTACGCCCCGAATTTGTATAAAAATCATCTAAGACCGTCATTTACGACCCTATCGACTCTAATTGTTCAAAAAAATCGTGGGTGTAAAGGACGTCCATAGCATTTTGACGTGTCCTTTACAACCATCTAACTTTTAAACCGTTTAGGTTTAGTTTATCACTACGGTTGCTACACTAGGTGAAGGATACTAAAAATCTACATATTTTTCTATATACGTCACAAATATAGGTCAAAAAACAAAAAAGATATAAACATTTTTCTAAAAAAAAAGTTATTTTTTGCTTCTCCTGAAAACCTGCATTTTGTCCTTTACGCCAATTGAACCCAAAGGTATCGATATGTTTAAAAAATATGAAAAAAATCACAAAAGTAGAACTTTATAAACACTTTCTAGGAAAATTGTTTTGAACTTAATAGGTTTTGTAGTTTTTGAGAAAAATACGGCAAACTACGGAACCCTACACTGAGCGTGGCCCGACACGCTCTTGGCCGGTTTTTGAATTACACTCAGGTGGCGTGGCGCGGACGTCCGTTGCGCGCCCCGAGACACGCGACGCTCTGATGTGGCCGGTCCCTTATGAGTGTGGATGGCCCCTTAGCAGCCCGCACCTCTCCCATTCTTAGTAGGTGGCCGAACATTATGATCTGCCCGGTCTTAAGATCGGCCGACGAATATCCATTATAAGTTGATCTCAGGATTTTATATAATGAACAGGTACTTTAATAAATATGTAAGTAGGTGAAAATTATAGAATCATTAAACGTGTTTAAGGAGTTCCATGTCGTTCAAGGGAATCGCGTCTGATCGTGATCATAGAGATGTTGGGTAAATAGATGTCGCATGTAGCGCGATGTGTCTAATTGTATGACCTAAGCGCAAGAGCGGAGTGTTGAAAGATATACGTTACTTTAAGACATTTTTAGGAACCCATTGAACAAACAAAATCATTTTATTTATTAGTTTAGAAGAAAAAATTTTAAGTTGCAGTTCTTTAAACCATGTATGTGTGTAATAAAGTTTTTATCTATCTATCTATCTATCAGTTTTTTGTGGTAATCACACCAGTTTAATTAGGTACCTAATAGTTACATAGGTACTTTGAAAATTGTTACATAGATCCAAGCCGTGTTCCGTAGTTTGGTCACTTATTTATTACCTAAGTATTGTACGAAACTGTGATTTGGAATTTTAGAACTGAGGAATGATGAATTAATCACCGCGTACAAATGATTCATCCGTTCTGAAAAGTGAACGAGATGTAGCGCACTGCACAGAGGTAACACGGTGTGATGTCTATATAAATATTATGTCTGTGCATCCGATCATTAAGCAGTTTTAACACAGTTATACGATACGAGATCGAGCGAGCCGATAAATCTTAAACGCTTAGGTTAATCGAATAAAGTTGTCTCTTAATGTTGATTTCTAGGTATTTATTAAATATATTAAAACGAACTCGCGCATTTTAAGACAAAGATTTTACCAGCAAGTGTAGTGTCCATTATGATTTGGTTATAAAGACAATATTTTGAAAATTTAAATAAGCATTCATTCAATATTTAAAAATATTTTAAGCGGGTTACTCACGTATTAAGTCGATATAGCGTTCGACATGTTTCGGTTCAATTTCGAGAACCTTTTAGCGACCAGCCTTTACATGTCGAGAGCGCGACTTAATACGTGAGTAACCCGTTTAAAATATTTTTAAATATGTATAAGTCTCACGGGAGTTTTATACATTCATTCAATATCATATTTTTGGTACAGTCAATCAATTGGAACCGTTATAAATCAGATTATAAGAAATCTCTTACTGTTTGTCATTTTGACATGGTTGTAGAGTGACCTAGGGTTCCAATTGGTTGACTGTACAGCCTATCTAGGGTAGAGCTAGAAGAGACAGAGGCTCTCTTAGAGATGACGTGATAAATCATTGTTTCTTAGGAACTAGAAATTTGTGACGTGAAAAAAAAAACTTTCAGTCGAATTGAGAACCTCCTCCTTTTTTGAAGTCGGTTAAAAAAAAATAGGGACCGGATTTTATATATTTTAGTCATCAATATGAAAACCACAATTAATTTTTACAACCCTGAAATACAACTGTTTCTCCATTGTAACCTTAACATTATTAACCCCCCTAATTCCCACTGCATTCTTCGGGCTACATATTCGTATTTGAGTCGGGCATTCTCCTCTATGCAAGTTCAATGTCACGGCTATATTCTGGACCTGTCTCTCATTCAGTATTGTTCACAACACAAGAACTTTGGTCTTTGCCGCTCATATCTAATATAACTTGACACATGGGTTTTAGTCACAACTGTAGCCGCCACTCATCCATAATTTGCCTTAACGTCCATTGCAGATGGTTTATTGTGTATGTAACATTCGAGAGGCACCTTTTTTGGTGACTATTAGACCGATGCGAGACCGACATAGTCTGCCGCAGGAGCAGGACTGACAAGAGAAATTTGCGGAAATCGGCGCTGAAACACCTTGGCCACCACTATACACACACATACACAATACACTATACAATTATATTATACTTTTCGTCCTTACAATGCTTCCCTAAGGCTACGTTCACATGGGCTATTTTTTTCCGTATACCGTGAACGAGATTTTATCGAATATCGTAGTACAGTAAATTTGTATCGCAACTCTGTAAATCGTTCACACGACGTCCATGAGAGAAAATCTCACGTTCGAGACACACCGGAGATGCGAGATTCTCGCAACGACTTTTTCGAATGCGACGCTGTAATGTTGATTCGTTCACACGGAGACGTTGGCGAAGGTCATGATAGAGGACGGATTGCCGATTGCGTACGGGAAAAATCCGAATGGTCCTAGCGCCGTGTGACTGGCCGTCTCGTATACGGTAAAATATCGAATCGAATAGTCGCCGTGTCAACGTAGCCTAAAAGAAATCGATTTAATTTGTATTAAACTGCTCAGAAGTTATTCACACTATAGGCTAAAAAAAAACGTCTTATGATGTGTGTGCTTTATTAGCCATTATTAGATATATTATCCATACTTAACTAATATTATAAATGGGAAAGTGTGTGTCTCAGTCCGTCCTAAAACGGAGCGACGAATTGTCGTGAAAAGATATTCTGGATAATATTTATTTCTTTCTAACGCGAGCGAATAGTAATATATATATATTATTGAACCTCATATTTTAAGGTTATGTTTTTATTTAAATAAATAAAATAAAAGGTTATATTTATAGACAAGTACTTGAACTTGACTACAGACTAAACTATCTATAGACTAGCTTTGTGAACATCAACACAGGACTCAGGCATCCCATTCCTTTAAAGGGTTCCTGTTTAAAATTCCTCTCCCGTCCGTCTCTAAAAATCTTCGGTGACCATTCGGGGTACTTTACAAAAAACCAGTGTGCGCAGCCGAATGCAAAAACGCTCACGATAATATCTATTTCTAGCTATCTATCTCTATCGCTCTTGCGTATTGGCGTGACAGAGACAGACTGCATTTCTGCGATGCGAAGCGCCATCGAAACGCCGCGCCGCAGAAATGCCATTCGGCTACGAGGCGTGTTGTTGTTTTTGTGAGATTTATGACGAATATAAAAAATAATAACGGTCGATTTCAGAAACGAGTGCAGAAAAAAGTTTTTTTTAAGGGTAGACGATACAATTATTGATAATTGATGATTCTTTTCTTGAAAATGTCTGGGAATATAGAAAAAGAAATGTTAGCTTGTTTTGATTTTTACTGATAAGTGTTATTTGTATTCTATGAAGTTTTGAATTTAACACATTAAGAGAAATTTATTATTGCGCATCAAACAAATGGTTTTCATTACTGTCCTTGATTTCTATCAAATACCTATAATTTTGGGTTGTTCTGAGGATCTACTATAATGTTTATGATCAAATTGATTACCTATTTTTTGGTTGGCCTATATGGAAGACACCATTAAGTTTCCTGAAATATCCGTTCTTGTTGTGATTTAGAACCGGAGCTTTGAACCAGTCTTAGTTATTAAATGTCTCTGAATGCATGCAGATTTTCACTGGTTAAGAGGGTAGAATCGATTCTCCTTACAAAAACACTTCTCTTTTTCCTCCTTTTGAATATGTAATGGAAAATATTTTTCACAGTTTTATGTTATTATTTATTCTTTCACTTTCAATTGCTGTGAGTCTTGGCAAGATTTTTGCTAAAAAATGTGAACTAAGATTTTCGCTGGTAATTTTAAACAGGCATTACGACACGGTCCGCCTGATGGAAAACGGGTACCGTAACTTATGGACGCCTGCAACTCAAGGGGTGTTACATGCGCGTTGCCGACTCATTGGAAATTAATAATTATTAATAACCTAACCACAAAATTAAAATTTCGAAAAAATCCCCGACCACAACGTAGTAGACCGATTTTCATAAAACATAGCTAAGAACATTCCCGACTAACGCCGTGGCTTGCGTGGGCGACTGTCGCGCGATGGTCGCGCGACGGCGATGCGACGCATACGAAATCAAACCTTATCGATATGGAAGTATTCGCGCCATTTCTAGTAAAGAACTTGTTTGACTGTGTTTTTTGGCAACAAGCTTGTCTGTTATCTTGCATCCATTTGAATGTTTTTTAACTCTTGTATTGTATTTTGTCTTAAAAGAATGATATATACTATTTGTATTGTATTGTAGAATACCTACATAAAATAAATAAATGAAAAGGACAATATGCTCATAACTTAACTTACTTCGCTACCCAAGGAACTTGTCGTGAGACTCGTGAGTGACTAAAAACATTAAAGTGAACCGTGAAATCACTTTTAATGGACCTTTCTCACTATAACCGCATTAATTACCGTTTTTATCACGCTATTGTGTGCGTAAAAGGAATGCCCTTACATTTACAAAAATCTGACATAAACATTACTTAAACTCACCCTAAGCTTTTAATTAATGCACATATTAACATAGAATCTCGCAGCTTCCATTCGACTTTAATAAAAAGACGTATCTACCTTAAAACGCCTTAAAGTAACAACATTTCAAGCAGTACGGTAGTCAGAAGCCAAGCAGATGAGCGTGACAGTATCTTATTCTCAAGATATACTACCCATCTTTATCTAACTGTACTAATTAGAAAGAGACGGATAATAGCATCTTGCCGTCGATATACTGTCGCGTCTTGCTGGCTGTATAAGGCTTTTAAAAAACCATTGCAAAAAGTCCATCAAAGGCTCAGAGCGAACATTGACTCGATGAGTCAGCGGTACAAAAAGATGTGAACTAAAATGTCGCTGGACGAAAAAGGGTTAATACTGTGTGGGAGAAATGAATGGATAGGAAGCGGTTATATTTTAGTGGCGAATTTGGTAGTGAAGGTTTGTAATTTGATATTTTTAATACATTTATTGGATACCTATTTGATTCAATATTGGATTTTCATTATCATACTACTTGCGTTATATGTAGTATACCAGCATTTGCCACGACTCATGGGAGCCTGACGGGGTCCGCTTTGACAACTTCCTTTCGGTTATGAAAATAATCAATGTGTTTTAAACGATATAAACAAAATGGCTGAAAAATTGTATTTTTAAAGTCATTTGTGACCTTAACGCCGTGTCTTGCATGGGCGACGGTCGCGCGATGGTCGCGCGCCGTTGCCGTCGAGTCTCAAACTTCCATATCGATAAGGTTTGATTTCGTGTGCGTCGCATCGCCGTCGCGCAACCATCGCGCGACCGTCGCCCACCCAAGCCACGGCGTAAGAATGATATAATGAAATTTCTATTTAACTACATATTTTAAAATGTGCAAAAATATACGTGGTTTATTTACCGAAAATCTGAGCAAGTAGTTCCTATATTCGACGGTTACGCAGGTACTATTTTAATCCATTCATCCAATTCTTGAAAATTGGTGATATCAAAATACATTCAGTGTCGTCTCATTTCATTAAAAATGTGCATCTGAGTTTCCTAATAACACGAAGACTATAAAAATCAAAACAAAATGAAAATCTAAACAAATTATGAAATCCGAATCACCCCTCCGTTTCGCTTGAGCAACATTTTAGCGCCAATTTCCTTTGCTTCTAATAAGTAAATTGTTTGCTATAACCACCGCAACCTGTTCCATTGTAGCGCGGGGTGAAAATGCCTGTCCAGCTATTCTCGGGCTAAGCCTAATATGGGCTGGATGCCTTTACTTTTTAGAGTTCTGTAAGCAAACATGGGTTAAGATTGAAAGGATTTTTTTCGTGAAACGGAGATAGAAGTCGTAGTGCGTTGTTACATGGAATGTTTTTCATCTTTTTCCTGAAGATAAATCTTTCAATCTTACCGAATGTTACCTTACCACAAAACTGTTGATAACTGAAGAGAAACTGCAGAGAGCCAGAATCAGTGGCGAGCAGTCGTGTTGGAGGCCAAGACACACTTTGAGTTGCTGCGACAGAAGAGTAAGTAAGTGCCTCAAAAGGAAAATAGGAGCCTTACAAGATCACTTTGTTATTTTTCTATTAAAAGTTAAAAACCTTTATCCCAGATATTCGTAGAGGTAACGAATTAAAATGAACACCATACTTATAAAATGAAGCCATATAATCAGGTCGGGAAATCCTTGAAATTGTGAAAAAATAAAACTTCACCTTCTTCTTCTTCTTGGAGGGACGGATTGGACGTAAGAGAGGTCGAGGAAAGCCCAGACGCAGCTACATGGACCAAATAAAAGAAAAAGTAGGGGCCGTGTCGTATCAAAGTGTCAAAGAGCTGGCACAGGATAGAAAAAGCTGGAAAATACTCCACCGACAAGAGATTAACTCTACTATGATGATGATGAAAACTTCAACATTACTTCAAATAATACTGATATCAGAATTAATAAGGTACCTCCCATTTACCTAGAACTACGCAATTTGGCAAGTAATATCCGTCTTACAATGTACGGGGAAGTTCTAAAATCTTGAAGTTCTACGTACTATTATATATTCTGTGGTTCTACGGAACCCGCGATCGTGTCCGAGTTGTACTTGGCCAGTTTTTTCGTAGCATTAACTAAAAAGCTGGAATGTATGAGAGTTGCATGGATAATTATGGATATGGGACTTTGTGGCCATAGATAGTGAATGTGATTCTATTAATCAAGTTTCTCACAGCTCGAGCTCTTTTAAATCAAAACGGAATTTGATTAGAACTTTTTGATTTCTAGGAACTCCTAGGTCCCTAAGGGTCACTTGCACCAACGAAAATGGAGGGTTAACCCGAGGGTGACAGACGACAGCCCACTTACCCTGAGTTAAGTGGTTGGTGCAAATGGGCCTTACTTTAATACCTAGGTTCGTAATAAATAGTTACGTTATGTACATAACCTATGATAATTCGAGTCTTTTGGTTGAGAATGTTGAGATTTTAATATTTATGAACGAACCATAACAAAATTAAAATATTTATAAATACAACCTATACTCTGCAGCCCAAATAGAAGGACGTAAGAAATTGGGCTGTAAAACTGATACATTTCACTTTTATATTATAAATTCTCGTAGAAAAAGTTAACTAATAACGCTATAAATACTGAGTCGAATCTTTAATCTTCTGTATAATCTTAAAATAAATATATGCCTGAGAATGTTTTAAATGAAAGTAAATTTGAGTATTGAGTTTTTAAAAAAACTAAAATATTATTTTGCCATCCGATAACCACGAAAAATAGTTAAAATGGACGAGAAGATATGCATGATAAAGAAAATAAATCATAGTATTGATTTCAACTATACCCGGATATAATACCATTTCACAAATATTAGGACTGCATTACCTTTCGTAATTGAACGATATCTATTTCAGTCGGCCTAGCCAAAAGACAATCGTTGACGCTAGACGCCGATCGAAACGCAGTCTGGCTCTGTCCCGCCCATACGGAAGAGCGAGAGATAAACAGCCATGCTTGCGTGGTCACGAGATATATGATATATAATATCAGGCCGTCCCTTTCGCACTATTTGTAAGTGCGGTGCTGATGTTTTATCGTTAATCGCGTGACCATATATCTATACAGGGTGGCCCATTCAAATCGGTCAGTATGGGAAAGTCTGAAACTATAAGACATACGAAGATTTGTTCTTAGGAACCATGTCACCGATTTTGATAAAAAGAAAAACTGCATTCATACAATTAAAAAAAAAAGTGTACCCAGCTGGGGAATCGAACCCGGTTGTTTTGAAAAAATAAACTTACACTATTTCTATTCAGATATCGTTTGTGTAGGTCTTAAGCAGTAAATATCTCTAAGAAACATAATGTCTAAAATGAATAAAATGCATTTTATTCATTTTAGACATTATGTATGTAGACATTGTATGTTGTGTACAAACGATATCTGAATAGAAATAGTGTAAGTTTATTTTTTCAAAACAACCGGGTTCGAAATGTAAAATGGGGTAAAATGCATTTTATTCATTTTAGACATTATGTTTCTTAGAGATATTTACTGCTTAAGACCTACACAAACGATATCTGAATAGAAATAGTGTAAGTTTATTTTTTCAAAACAACCGGGTTCGATTCCCCAGCTGGGTACACTTTTTTTTTTAATTGTATGAATGCAGTTTTTCTTTTTATCAAAATCGGTGACATGGTTCCTAAGAACAAATCTTCGTATGTCTTACAGTTTCAGACTTTCCCATACTGACCGATTTGAATGGGCCACCCTGTATGTGTATATGTACGTATATAAATGTCATGTCAAAACCAAAACCCAAGCAACGATAGGTGGATTGCGTGAAATATGATATGAGAAAGAAGTAAGTGCTGAAATGACGAAAGATAGACAGAAAGATATTGTACCGACCCCATGTAAAGTGGGATAAGGGTAGGAAGAAGAAGAATTAAGAAAAAATACCAAGGCTTCCGTGACTAGGTAAAATTTTTTGCCTATAATGTGTCCCAGTGCTGGGCAAAGGCCTCCCCTGTTTTCCGCCACTCGTCACGGCTCTGTGCATACTCTCGCCAGCCGCCACAAAATGAGTCCAGGGGGGTTACCATGACGTACTAAAGACGTTCAGTTTAGGTTGAGAGAGAGGGGCGGAGCTATGAAACTGCTATAGCTTCGTCCCTTTCTCTCAACCTAAACTGAACGGCTTTAGCACTTCATGTAACCCCCAGGTCTTTCCGCCATCTCATCTTTGGTCTACCACGGCTTCTGGTAATTTGTGGCACTCATTCGGTCGCTACTATGGCCCATGGGGGCGATTTTTGAATCTCGCATTTCTTGTCACTAAAATACCGGTTGAAAACGGTGACTTGCTTATTATTTTCAGTGACAATTTTCTGAATTCGAACGCGTGAGACTTAAAAATCGTCCCGCATCTCTCCGGATACATACGCCAGACAAAAAAATACAAATTAAAATGTTTCCTATGATGATAATTAGTTCTAAGAGTAGCGATAAAGATAGCTAGCAAACGTTTGTGCATTTGGCTACGCACCCTGTTTTATTCCGTCGAGGAAGTATTGGAAGAATAAATATTTGGGTGAGACTTCCTCGCTGATGCATCTGGTTTCTTGTGCTTTTAAACCGTTCTGTGATTTATATAGAACTTTTTCTGTGATGTTAGACGTACAAATAGAACAATTTTTTCTATAAACAGGGACAGAAATTATACACAATAACAATTCTGGATTTGTCTCATACTCTCTCTGTCGATATAGGTATTCATAGCAGCAGTAAATGTGATTGTTGGTTTCAACATAAGCACTTAATGATAGACTAGGACGTAACATTGTGATCGCGACGGCAATATATATCAATATACTCACGCCTGTACTCCAAAAAATGGTAGGCAGAATACAGGAAACTGCTCGAATTCCAGTGCCACGGCCACGTTTAGCAATGAAAGCGTTGAAAGAAAACTAGTGAATATGTACCTACTATGCAAAACTTTATATAGGTACCTACCACACCTACCTGCCTATCTCGCCAATCTCAAAATTCAATTACTGCTTGAACATGAATGATGCAATGGTACAGATATCATTCGCACATAGTACAAGACGGGCCGATTCGAGCTCTCAGGTTTCAGTTGTTTTTTGGGTGAAAATAATTGAACGACTCACTTTCAAAACGACATATGTACTTAACAATTCACAGTATTTTAAGACTTTTTGAAAAACGCTTTCAATTGATTCGTTAAGTTTCGAAATCCAGACAATCTGTCATCGAAGACAAATGGCACCGGAGCTTAATTAATAAAAATAAAGTAAAATACGAATTTCGTGTCACTTTCACTTCGACGGTCGAGATAATGAGATAATGGCATTACTGTATTACGTGATAAGTTGATAACTTTAATATGATTTTATTTTCAACTGAGGTCGCATGCGAGAGTTGTCAACTCATCAACTTGTTTCCATCTTGCTTTTGAAAGAAGCAAAAAGCGATACTCGAGTAGTAAGTATATGTAAATACCCAAGTTTTGTAAAATCACCGATTAAATCGGAACATGTTGCCAATATCGATATAATAAACGTAAGTATACTCTAAGGGATGAACATACAATACTTATATTTCTAAGATGAAGTCCTAAATCATTTGACCATGCATTAACTCAACCTACCTTTATGATTTTAGATAAGTACATACCTGCGAACAATACAATAATTTAAATTAATAAAATTCAATCAAGCATATAGGTACATTCAAACAAGTAAAAATCTATCTAACCACACCAATGAGGGTTTTCTGAATAGTATTTTTTTCGCCAGGAGGCGTTAATGAGGCAGTAAACGTCAAAATCCATCAATCATATTAAATCGACATTTATTTGATTGGCGGATTTTAAAGCTTGCTGTCTTAGTGAAAATCAATCAGCAAAATCTAAATATATAAAAAAAGAAACTGACTGACTGACTGACTGACATATCAACACACAGCCGACACCGCTGGTCCTAGAGACTCCAAATTTGGCACATAGGTTCATTATAAGGTGTAGGTAGAGGAGCACTAAGAAAGGATTTTTCAAAATTCACATCCTTAGGGAGTGAAATGGGGGTCCAAAGTTGAACGTTTTAATAAGATTACTTTTAGTATGCGAGCGAAGCCGCGGGAAAAAGCTTGAGATAAATATTACACAGATCATAGCGAAATGATGGGTCTTCTCAAAGTCATTATAAATAATAAATAAATAAATATTGGGGACACCTTACACAGATCAACTTAGCCCCAAACTAAGCAAAGCTTGTACTATGGGTGCTAAGCGACGATATACATACTTAAATAGATAAATACATACTTATATAGTACATAGAAAACATCCATGACTCAGGAACAAATATCTGTGCTCATCACACAAATAAATGCCCTTACCGGGATTCGAACCCAGGACCGCGGCTCAGCAGGCAGGGTCACTACCGACTGAGCCAGACCGGTCGTCATGTTTACAAACTTGCAATATGAAAGAAAGTCAAGCAAGGATCAACATGTTACTCCAACATTCCTAGTTTACGAGAGAAAAGGGCCCAATGTCACCCGTTGTAATTATCTGGCATCCACACACTGTCGGGCGGGAAAGTTGATACGTATTTATTTAAATGCCTCGTGTGAACGTTATTATTTATAGCTGGACGTTGGAAAGCTAGGAAAGCGGCTACCGGTCGGCGGAGCGTTCGGATACGCGGAACAGGTCCTTGTTGATGATAATGACAGGGCATGTAGCTAAACCAGTATACTCATTTCAAATACAAAGGCCCGTTAGTACTTGAAACTTAACAAAACGGCTTACAATGTTCGCCATTTGTTATCTAATTAGGAGCACTCCAAATTGGAAGGTGTTGGTGAAAACCACGTACCTTCCAACTTACCTCATTTTCTCAAGCTACGGCCGGCGTAAATGGCCTGGAAATGACGCTTATCAATTAATAATTGATGGTAAATTAGTGAAACATCCAGTGGTCGGGCCGGACTAGCAAATATGCAGATGCTTGATGCATGCATTAAAATACATGTCGGTTAATTAGAAAAATGAAATTAGGAAGGTGTGGCCGCTCAAGACTGCTAGCCGAATGGCATTTCTGCGACGCCAGACGCCTACAGAAATTCAGTCTAGCTCTGTCGCGCCAATACCCAAGAGCGATAGGGATAAATAGCTACGAAAGAGATTTATCGTGAGTGCATTATGTGTAGTAGGAACCTATACCTATTTAACCGCCCTGGTTTCAGATAAACACACTTAGTGATTTGTGTACGCATTATAAAAAAAAGAATAGTTATTTGTTATACAAGGGGGCAAAGTTGTATTTTAACGCCGAGTGTGGAATTGAAAAACGAGCAAGTGAAAGGATTCTATTATAGTTGAACCACGAGCGAAGCGAGTGGTTCGAGAATAGAATCCTGAACTTGCGAGTTTTTTAACACACGAGAAGTAAAATACATTTGCACCCGAGTGTAACACAAAACTTTTCCTCTCACTATAGCGAGGAAACTACAACGCAAAAACTGCGTTTATCACTGCTTCCAGTAGTTTCATAGGTGGTAAATCATCTTTATTATTTACTATCTAGATTCAACTACTTTTATCAATTTTAAAGCAGTTAATTTTACTTTATTCAAGGTCAAATTACTTTACTCACTAGTGGATAAAATGCGTTTTTACTCACTGGTATTAAAGGACAAAACACGTGTTTCCGAGCTAGTGAGGGGAAAATATGATTTTAGCCATATCAATACCCAGAAAAAATCCTACACAGTGTATCCGAACGTACCAAAAACTTACTAGATTTACTGCATAGTACAACCTACACCGTGTACCGACAAATTGAGCAGAGATTTAGTAGGCACAAGCATTATCATCCACACTACTAACTTACTATATTTAACCCTTAAACCATAGACATAAGATTCATCTTTGACCAATAAATTTACAAGCGTGGAAAGTGTCGATCATGCCAATCACGAAAGCGCTTGCCTGGACTCGTAATTTCATACTATTAAAGGTTAGATTTGACAAATTTGCGCGACATCATGGATGGCACGGACTACATGATGTTGTAACTTTGCTTTTCTTGACCTCTGGAGGGTTAAGCGTAGGTAAAGATGTCAATATCAAATTGCTGGAGAAACGGAGCATTTTGATGTTAATGGAAGGAATAGAGCAATAGGGCACAACTAAGTGTATGCAATTTGTATTTTGCTTGTTTTCATTTCACATGGCAATGCAAAAGATTACAATAGAACCGGAACACAATTTGTTATTTCGTCTATATCTTTATAAAACTTTAACACAACTTCTAGAAATAAAACTATGGAAACGGATTAAATCGTATCATGAATTTGACATTTTACAGACCTCATGAATTGGGACATCATCTTCATAGGCTTGAAATAAGTTTTAATAGAAGCCCTTTTCAAGATGTGGCTGATCCTATCCGTGACCCGTCTAACAAAAGGCAGAATCTGGAAACGTCGGGATGAATTTTAAATTCATTATACGCGATTTAATCCGTTTCCATAGTTTTATTTCATGAGTAACTATTGCAGTAACCGAAGACAATATTATGTACAACGTCTAGATTTTTTTTTAAATTATATCGACTAGTAGCCTGTGTGGTGACGGGTTAAGAATATCACCACCCCCTTCCCGTGGGTGTCGTAGAAGGCGACTATGGGATATGGGTTAAATTGTGGCGTAGGTGAGAGGCTGGCAACCTGTCACTGCAATGTCACAGTTTCGTTTTCTTTCAACCCCTTATTTGCCAAGAGTGGCACTGAAGTTTAGTAGTTTCATGTGTTCTGCCTACCCCTTTATGGGATACAGGCGTGATTGTATGTATGTTGTATGTATGTATATCGACTAGTCTATAGCCATGAGCAGTTGAGTACCGCCTGTTGGTACTCAGCTACTAATAGCCATAGACTAGCCGAGGCGAAGACGTGGCCTACGATGCAAGCTGGCCCAGAAGGAAGGAACGATTTCAAGCTTGCCGCTTCCAGCTTGCTGGGAATTAATTAATGTTGGCCTAGCCGATGTGACAATCGTTTACGCTGTATGGCAAATGAAACGCAGTCTGTCTCTGTCGCGCCATTTCAGAAGAGCAATACGAAATGTCTACGTAGAGTAAGCAATTGCCACATTGGCTAGGTACCTCAGAAACTGTTTTTTATCCAATTTGTCTGGCTACACCCAGAATGCCAAGCAATTGGTTTCACTGATCATGCGATGGCAACCGATGTCCATTAACCACTTCATCATGGCCGATCAGAATTTTCATTTTCTCCTTATTTGCATACAGCGTATAAATAGACTATAATAGTTGAGCTAGACTAGACGACGGATAGGCGAAAAGCGGGTGCTATGAGAATTTTCTGAGTTAAAAGAAGTCCATGGCACAATTTCGTCTACCAATCAGGTAAGGTAAGCTATCATCATCCTCCTTGCGTTATCCCGGCATTTTCCGCGCCTCATGGGAGCCTGGGGTCCGCTGTGACAACTAATCCCAAGATTCGGCATAGGCACAGGTAAGGTAAGTAAACCCGGAATATTTGCGTCTGTTGAAATAAATGGCGTCTTTTGAATATAAAACTTCTTAACGTAACATTTTAGAACTATTGCAAATCTTTACGTCCGAAATATAGTCAGCAAACTTTAAGTTTATATTTACACAGCTAAATGGGCCATTTTTTTTTTCAAAGTTGTCCATCCCACTTTTTTTGTAACATGGGTAATTTTTACGCGATTGATACTCAGAATCGCCAGGTCTTTCCATCCTGATAGGAGAAAAAAAATGTCCCAAGATTTCCATACATTTTTTAGACCTTCCGTTCCGTTACCGCTATACAAAAAGTATGAAAAAGTGGTAATGGAATGGGAGAAAAACCTTGTGACACTTTTTTTCTCTTATTGGAAATTGGACGATTCTGAGTGGAAAATAAAAATTTCTAAATCCAAAAAGAAAACTGGGGCAATTATGAGCTTTTCATGAATAAGCACTTTCGTACCTATTCGTAATCGCCGGTAACTTTTGCCTTACTACCGTCTAGACATTGTAATGGCGTCTATCTACTAGCTTAGATTACATGTTAAAGCTACTCGTATTAGGGCCAGTTGCATCAACCACATTTGACAGACACATCATCGTCACGCAGCAGACGTCTATGGAACTTCCAATATAATAAAATTAAACGAACGCTTTAACGGTGAGACGGTTTGATGCAAGTCAGCACTTATAGTTTAGTCTGCCTAACTATACCGACTGCGCCAGACCGGTCGTCAAAATATATGACTGTATATATGACTACATAATTACAAATAATCTGCTTAAAATATGGCAGTGTAAAGTATTTCTCAACCGTCTATGTATAAAAATAATCTTATTTAAGGTAACATTACAACATCAATACAAATGACACTTTTACTTTTTCAGTACAGATGGTGTATTTTTTACGCACTAGTGCGAGAAGTGGTTCATTATATGCCAGGTCGAAACTTCGGAGGCTCATCTGTACTGAAAAACGTCGTACGATACACGTGCGAAAAGGAAATTCGTAACTCGTGTCAGTCGTGTCGATTTAAAACACTCCCTTCGGTCGTGTTTTAATTTATCGCCACTCGTTTCGCGCTTCCTTTTTTACGCACTTGTATCGTAATGAATAGCTACTGTGCGGACGTCATTTAATGGAGGGTAGATCGGAATAGCTACTGTGCGGACGTCATTTAATGTTTCTCCGCGATTTAAATTAAAATTAGTTACCTAAAAGTGTACAACGCGCGTTGTATTGTTCGTAATTAAAGAACTTATAGTTGCTACGAGAAGTGGTGATATTTTACGTCTTAAATACTAAGTATTTATAACTTTACGGACATAACAAGAAGTGAACTTAACGGTTAACGATATCTGTGCCCGAACCGGTTAGCGCTGCAGCGGCTGCCGTTATTTATCCGCTAGACGTGTTTTTTGTTTACTATCATTAGTGCAGCGCCTCAAGCGCTTAGTAATCATGGCGAATTCTAGCAACATGGACATCGATGGAACTGACAATTTTGTGTGTGCAGGCTGTCATTTGAGTATTACGAACAGTTTTTACTTAAGTTGTTGTTCATGCCAACTTAAATATGACCTGCACTGCCTTAACATGACGGAGGAGCGTTTCCAGGCGTTGCATGAATGCACCAAGGACAGCTGGGCGTGCCATCAATGTCGGAGACAAACGCCGAAAACGGACTATGATAACTCCCCCGCGCGAGCGATGTTTACATCAGGGACCGGCCCGCTATCCCTTATACGGGGTTTTGTATGGGTATTTCGTTAGGCTTAACTTACCCTACCCTTTTGACGCGATACCCTTTCATTTTGCTTTTAAAGCCCTAACGAAAGCGCTTACCTAAAATAGCCCAATACCCTTTCAAAACCCTTATCATCGGCTCAGCCTAACGCCATAAGGGTAAGCCTTATATTGGGTTTTATTTGCTTTCCCTTATAGCATATCGTGCGAGTTTAAATCCTGTACCTCGCTCATAAAGCACACATTACTCCGAACGAAATAACATACGATCGTTACCTACGGCGGCACTGTGTGTGATATTTGCGCGTTTCTGTTTGATGGAAACGGCTGTAGATAAAATAAGGTTCAATTTTCAATACCAAATACTTATAGTTATGATAGGCTCCTTCTTTGCTCAGGTGTAACACAGGCAAACGCTGCTTTTTAGGGTTCCGTAGTCAACTAGGAACCCTTATAGTTTCGCCATGTCTGTCTGTCCGTCCGTCCGTCCGTCCGCGGATAATCTCAGTAACCGTTAGCACTAGAAAGCTGAAATTTGGTCCCAATATGTATATCAATCACGCCAACAGAGTGTAAAAATAAAAAATGGAAAAAAAAATTATTAGGGTACCCCCCCTACATGTAAAATGGGGCTGATAATATTTTTCATTCCAACCCCAACGTGTGATATATTGTTGGATAGGTATTTAAGAATGAATAAAGGGTTTACTAAGATTGCTTTTTGATAATATTAATATTTTCGGAAATAATCGCTCCTAAAGGAAAAAAAGTGCGCCCCTCCCCCTCTAACTTTTGAACCACAAGTTTAAAAAATATGAAAAAAATCACAAAAGTAGAACTTTGTAAAGACTTTCTAGGAAAATTGTTTTGAACTTGATAGGTTCAGTAGTTTTTGAGAAACATATGGAAAACTTCGGAACCCTACACTGAGCGTGGCCCGACACGCTCTTGGCCGGTTTTTTTTATCGGACTTGTCTTGATGAGTACCCGAAGTCTAGCTGATGCTGAACCCTGGCTGCACCTAGGGGAACTCGGGTTTAGTGTAATACAGGCAAACGCTGTTTTCGTCATCGGACTTGTCTTGATGAGTACTCGAGTGAGCAGTACCCGAAGTCCAGCTGATGCTGAACCCTGGATGCACCTAGGGGAACTCGGGTTTAGTGTAACACAGGCAAACGCTGTTTTCGTCATCGGACTTGTCTTGATGAGTACTCGAGTGAGCAGTACCCGAAATCCAGCTGATGCTGAACCCTGGCTGCACCTAGGGGAACTCGGGTTTAGTGTAACCCAGGCAACCGCTGTTTTCGTCATCGGACTTGTCTTGATGAGTACTCGAGTGAGCAGTACCCGAAGTCCAGCTGATGCTGAACCCTGGCTGCATCTAGGGGAACTCGGGTTTAGTGTAACACAGGCAAACGCTGTTTTCGTCATCGGACTTGTCTTGATGAGTACTCGAGTGAGCAGTACCCAAATTCCAGCTGATGCTGAACCCTGGCTGCACCTATGGGAACTCGGGTTTAGTGTAACACAGGCAAACGCTGTTTTCGTCATCGGACTTGTCTTGATGAGTACTCGAGTGAGCAGTACCCGAAGTCCAGTTGATGCTGAACCCTGGCTGCACCTAGGGGAAATCGGGTTTAGTGTAACACAGGCAAACGCTGTTTTCGTCATCGGACTTGTTTTGATGAGTACTCAAGTGAGCAGTACCTGAAATCCAGCTGATGCTGAACCCTGGCTGCACCTAGGGGAACTCGGGTTTAGTGTAACCCAGGCAACCGCTGTTTTCGTCATCGGACTTGTCTTGATGAGTACTCGAGCAAGCAGTACCCAAAGTCCAGCTGTTGCTGAACTCTGGCTGCACCTAGGGGAACTCGGGTTTAGTGTAACACAGGCAAACGCTGTTTTCGTCATCGGACTTGTCTTGATGAGTACTTGAGTGAGCAGTACCCGAAGTGTAGCTGATGCTGAACTCTGTTTGCACCTAGGGGAACTCGGGTTTAGTGTAACACAGGCAAACGCTGTTTTCGTCATTGGACTTGTCTTAATGAGTATTTGGGTGAGCTGTACCCGAGATAGAGCTGATGCTGAAACCTGGCTGTACCTAGGGGAACTCGGGTTTGGGGGCGTCCATTAATCGCGTCATACGTTTTTGGCTTATTTTAGACCCCCCCTCCCCCATGGTGATCTTTGGTGATATTTTCAGGACCCCCCCCCCCTGGCCAATATGACGTGTAATTTTTTGGCAACTTAAGTAGACTTTTTTCCAACCCACGAATATTTTTAAGGTTCCGTACCTCAAAAAGGAAACCACTGAACCGAAACAACTGAACCGATTAACTTGTTTGGCACACATATGTAAACTTGTGACTCAAAGACGGGCATGTAATTTAAATAAAATAAAAAATAACTATAGGGGCCACTTTTGGGGGGTAAAAGTAGAAATTAGAAATCAAAGTTTTTTGAAATAGTTTTTTAGCGTGTTACATATCAAATAAAAGAGCGTTAATTGGGCCCCACTTTTTTTTATTTGGAATTGTTTATGTGCTTTCCACTCAGAATCGCGAGCTCTTTAAATCCTAGGAGTCAAAAAGTGTGCCAAGGTTTTTCTCTATTCCGTTACCATTTTTTTATATATTTTGTATGGCGGTAACGGAATGGAAGGTCTTAAAACAATATGGAAATCTTGGGACATTTTTAGGGTTCCGTAGTCAACTAGGAACCCTAATAGTTTCGCCATGTCTGTCTGTCCGTCCTTCCGTCCGTCCGTCCGTCCGCGGATAATCTCATTGACCGTTAGCACTAGAAAACTGAAATTTGGTACCAATATGTATGTCAATCACGCCGACAAAGTGGTAAAATAAAAAGTTGAAAAAAATGTTTTGTTAGGGTGTGTACACGCCCCTACATGTAAAGTAGGGACTGTTTTTTTTTTCATTCCAACCCCAACGTGTGATATATTTTTGGATAGGTATTTAAAAATGAATCAATGTTTACTAAAATTGTTTTTTGATAATATTAATATTTTCGGAAATAATCGCTCCTAAAGGAAAAAAATGTGGGGACACAACCCCCTCTAACTTTTGAACCATATGTTTAAAAAATACGAAAAAAATCACAAAAATATAAAGTTCTATTACAAAGACTCTAGGAAAATTATTTTGAACTTAATAGGTTCAGTAGTTTTTGAGAAAAATACGTAAAACTATGGAACCCTATACTGAGCGTGGCCTGACACGCTCTTGGCCGGGTTTTTCTCCTATTACGATCAAAAGACCTCGCGATTCTGAATATGAATCGCGTAAAAAATACCCATAATACAAAAGAAGTGGGGTGGACAACATTGAAAAAATGGCCCTTATACGTACATACATACATTCAGTCACGTCTGCATCCCATAAAGGGGTAGGCAGAGCACATGAAACTACTAAAGCTTCAGGGCCACTCTTGGCAAATAAGCAAAAATAAAACACTTGGTAAAATAAAAAGTGGAAAAAAAATGTTTTGTTAGGGAACCCCCCCCCCTACATGTAAAGTGGGGACTGATTTTTCGACCGTCTATAACCGACTGTCCGTGTACCCGTGATGAGGGCAAACTAAAAACATCTTTGAGAATTAAAAATAACCGACTGCACACAGCTCTTTTTTTCTCACTTGATGGTCTCATCGGAAGATCAGCGCTGGAAGTCACCAGCAACACGCTGAGATGAGGCCATTTCGTGGCACTTCATTCCTTTCTGTTTGTGTTGTAAAATGTGTAATTAATCTTGACTGTGTTCACGAATAAATTATATTCTATTCTGTTCTCTTTGCACTGCACAACGCAAGTTCTGACTGTAAAAGTTGATATAAAAATAGCTCAGAAATGTTTTTTCTTTACGTTAGTGCGGTTAGTGTAACAAAAAAATACACGTGATATGTTCCTAACCCCCCACCCCCCATGGTGATATTTGGTGATTTTTTCATGACCCCCTCCCCCCCCTATGCAGTATGACGCGATTAATGGACGCCCCCTTTGGTGTAACATAGGCAAACTCTGTTTGCGTCATCGGACTTGTCTTGACGAGGACTTGGGTGCGCAATAGCCAAGACAGCGTTGTAGCTGAGCCCTGGCGGTATCTAGGGCAACTCTGGTTTCGGTGCATTATAATATAGAAATATTTCATGCAATGTCAAGTTAGGCATAAAACATAATATTAACTGAACAAAAATCCTACCAGAAGTGAATATTAACATCAAGTAGTTAGAACAAATTTATTGATTTGCCATACATAAAACACTTTATTTATGTCTAAAAAAATACGTATGTATATCCATTTGAATATCAAAATTAAGTACAGTCGATTTCACTAATAGTAATACAGGGAATAAAGAGAATACTGGAGTTCCAAGCGTCCATAGACTGCGGTAACTATTTACTATCAGACGGGCTGTATGCTTGATTGCCACCAGAAAAGTATTTCTGTTTCAAACGATCTTCATAGAATTCACAACAATCAACAGAAATAGTTTGACAGATTCTATGGTACTACTCAACTCAACCAAGTACCAGTCATAAAGACGAGTCTAAGATATTTCACACGAAACATACTATGAACAGAAAACAGCGTTTATTTATATTGCACCGAACCTGAGTTCCCCTAGGTACCACCAGGTCTCAGCTACAGCAGTGGCTTGGGTACTGCGCACCCAAGTCCTCATAAAGGCAGGGCCTATAACGGAAACCGGGTTTGTCTATGTTGCACCAAACCTAAGTTCCCCTAGGTACAGCCAGAGTTCAATATCAGCTTTACCAGTACTCATCAAGACAAGTCCGCTGACAAAAACAGCGTTTACCTATGTTGCACGAAACCCGAGTTCCCCTAGGAATAGCCAGGGTTCAGCATCAGCTCTACCTTGGTTATTGCTCACTCAAGTACTCATCAAGACAAATCCGATGACGAAAACAGCGTTTGCCTATGTTGCACGAAACCCGAGTTCCCCTAGGAATAGCCAGGGTTCAGCATCAGCTCTACCCTGGTTATTGCTCACTCAAGTACTCATCAAAACAAGTCCGATGACGAAAACAGCGCTTGCCTATGTTACACCAAACACGCGTTCCCCTGGGAAAAGCCAGGGTTCAGCATCAGCTCTACCTTGGTTACTGCTCACTCAAGTACTCATCAAGACAAGTCCGATGACGAAAACAGCGTTTGCCTATGTTGCACGAAACCCGAGTTCCCTTAGGAATAGCCAGGGTTCAGCATCAGCTCTACCTTGGTTACTGCTCACTCAAGTACTCATCAAGACAAGTCCGATGACGAAAACAGCGCTTGCCTATGTTACTCCAAACCCGCGTTCCCCTAGGAATAGCCAGGGTTCAGCATCAGCTCTACCTTGGTTACTGCTCACACAAGTACTCACCAAGACAAGTCCGGTGAAGAAAACAGCGCTTGCCTATGTTATTCCAAACCCGCGTTCCCCTGGGAAAAGCCAGGGTTCAGCATCAGCTCTACCTTGGTTACTGCTCACTCAAGTACTCACCAAGACAAGTCCGGTGAAGAAAACAGCGCTTGCCTATGTTACTCCAAACCCGCGTTCCCCTGGGAAAAGCCAGGGTTCAGCATCAGCTCTACCTTGGTTACTGCTCACTCAAGTACTCATCAATACAAGTCCGATGAAGAAAACAGCGTTTGCCTGTGTTGCACGAAACCCGAGTTCCCTTAGGAGTAGCCAGGGTTCAGCATCAGCTCTACCTTGGTTACTGCTCACACAAGTACTCATCAAGACAAGTCCGATGACGAAAACAGCGCTTGCCTATGTTACTCCAAACCCGCGTTCCCCTAGGAATAGCCAGGGTTCAGCATCAGCTCTACCTTGGTTACTGCTCACTCAAGTACTCATCAAAACAAGTCCGATGACGAAAACAGCGCTTGCCTATGTTAAACCAAACCCGCGTTCCCCTGGGAAAAGCCAGGGTTCAGCATCAGCTCTATCTTAGGAACTGCTCACCCAATTAACTCATCAAGGCGAGTTGGATGACGAAAACGGCTTGTTTTTATGTTGGCAATTAACGTTTTCAATGTGTAATGTTAATGGTTAATTGTAGTGATTTTCGGCCAACACTGTATATTTACATGCATACATACATATTTACATAATTATATTCATACATACATACCTACATACATTCATACATACCTACATACATTCATACGTACGAACGTACATACTGATCTATGGGCGGCGATGATCATTTACCATCAGGCGATCCATCACTTCCTTGTCTCCCAGTTCATTAAAAATAATTTCTAGCCGTGTTCTACTTTTATCCAACGAAAACATGTTTCGTTGCAAAATTAAAAATGGGGCGCATAGTGCGGAGTGGCAACAGCGCATTTTCCTTCCTGTTCTTACAATAGCTTAGATTCATAATCCTGTCTCTTTTACGCAAGGCTCGACTACGCTTTAACAAAAGGGAAAGCCTTATAAATAGCGCTTAAAATAAGGGTAACCCTTATTAAAGGCTTGCAAGCCGTATCGGATAGCGCTAAGCCAATGCACAGGGCTAGCTTTATTGTTTTGCTTAGTTTTTTGTAAGGGCTAGTCAAATGAATGGGCTTGCAGTTCGAAAGGGAGAGTCTCTCGATTGGGTCGTCCTTACGTTAGGGATTCCCAATGAAAGGCTTGTAGCGCGGAAGGGGTTGTCCGGTCCCTGGTTTACATCTCATAATTTAAGCGACGCATGCGACTCCAAGGTTACGCATCGTAAGAAGCCTAGCAGGCCGACCTCCCCGCAGGTTGTCTTACCTACCCCGAGTGCACACACAGTGGAAACTAAGTTACACGTACCGAATTTAACACAACAAATTCAAGAAGGATTTAAGGTGACAATGGAAACTTATGTTGTGTCGGCACTGAATGACTTCTCTAATAAATTCTTTATTCGGCTTGACAAGCTTACTACAACAATAGAATCAATTTCTTCGCGTCTGACTTCGTTCGACGAACGCATCTCGTCCCTGGAGGCGCGGCTGGGTGATAATATTAACACAGATCAAAACATTGAGCTAGCCGATGAAATAGAAAAACTCAAGTCACAAATAAATGACCGCGACCAAGAGTTACTGAGTAATGACCTTGAGATAACAGGCATTCCTGAGACAACAAATGAAAATAAACTACACCTGATAACACTAATAGGCCAAAAGGTCGGAGTGGCGGTAACGGAACATGATGTGATGAGTGTGACCAGGGTCGGTGTCCGCCGTGCGGTCCCAACCCAGACAGGATCGAACACCCCTGGCGAGTCAAGCAGCGCCCCGCTCGGGAGCAATACGGAGGAACAGGGAGCGGCTGGAGCCTCGGCCGAGGGTGGCGGTGCCTCGGGCCACACCATGACGTCGCGGCCTCTCGTCGTGCGATTCGTGCGGCGTGACCAGCGGGACCAGCTGCTGCGAGCAGCTCGCGTGCGCCGCGTCATCGATACGACGGGCTTCGGCTTCCCCGGTAAACCGAGTCGAGTCTACATTAACGAGCGTCTTACGTCAGTAAACCGGCAGCTGTTTTATAAAACTCGAATGGAGGCACGGCGCCTGCAATGGCGAGCCCCCTGGACGACTCGTGGTAACATCTTTGTGCGACGTGATACAGGACATTTGGCAAAAAAAATCAGGTCTGAAGCCGACATAGGTAGGGTTTTTAGTAGTGAATAAGTTTGCACCTTATATATTACTTACTTTTTTATTTTTACAACTTGCAATTATATGTATAAACGGTACACTTCTGTGTTATTGTATAATATGTGTTAGGCTTACAATATGCTTAGTCGATATATTCTTTAAAAAAAACCTTATGTATAAAATACAATCTATTGTAATTATGATAAACATAGTATGTCAACATGAATACCTAATAAGTATACTTAAACTTAATGGAACTGAATTTGATATAATTACCATGTTTCATTGTAATATTTTCTTATATTTTACTATTCGACCTTATGTCAACGAAATACGAACTAGACTTGTAAGATTGTCTGTGTATTTTAGCAATTTAATAATCCTGCAGTCAATATATACTGATTTACTCATATACCTATATAATGAAATAAATATATATTTATTTACACTGCATGCTATTTATTATTTGATACTCTTAATTATTTACCGAGATAACCTTCAAAGTCAAATATTATTTCGTCATCCCTTTTTATTACTCAATGGTTTATATTATTTGTCAACATATATATCTATAGAACGCCGCCATATGACGATTCTCAAACAACTGCTCATAAATAGTTTGTTTTGCCAGGTAGTGTATTCGTATGTTATCCAATTTGTGATGAAAACTAAAAACTTAAAATTAGGTTTATTGAATGCCGGTTCGCTCGGAACGCGCCATGATGAGTTTTTAGTAGCCCTTAATCGATATCCTGTGGACATTTTAGCTATAAACGAGACATGGCTACGTTCTGGTGAGGAGCTGCGCGCCCCGGCTCCGCCCGGGTTTCGGCTGCGTCACACGCCGCGCCCGGCCGGCCAGCGCTCGCGCGGCGGGGGTGTCGGATTTTATATAGGCGAACATTTACGGCCGCGACTACTTAGGACGCCAACGGCGGCGGGTGTGGAACAAATGTGGCTTGGTTTATCTCTTAATGGTAGTAAGATAGCTATAGGGACCGCTTACCGGCCCCCTTGGCAAAATGTTGATATTTTTCTTGACACATTATCTGAGGCAATATGCTCACTATCAACATATGACCATATCGTTTTACTGGGAGATTTCAACATAAATACCTTACTTGCTCAGGATCCCAATGTAATTAAGTTATCAGATTTTTTACGCACACTACAACTATCACAATTTGTTAATGAACCTACTCACTTTACTGATCACTCAGTTCAGAAACATTGATAGATTTAATATGTTCAAATACAAATATAGGATGTGTAGCGGTGTACTACATTCCCGATCTCAGTCACCATGCGTTCATAACATGTCAGATTAACATTAAGAAAAATAAGCCCGTCCCGAGGTGGTCAGTGTACAGACCGCTTAAGGATATTGATTTAGACAGGTTTAATGCTGACCTTGAAGCTATAAACTGGGATCGCCTGGTGTGTGATAATGTTAATGATACTCTCTTCCATTTCAATTCTTCCATTTTACAGCTTTTTGACCTTCACGCGCCTTTTAAAAGAATTTTAATAAAAAAACAACATCATCCCTGGATCACTGATACAGTTAGGGAAATGATGCGGCTGCGTGATGTGGCGCACGCTAGATTTCGCCGAACTGGGCTTGAGTCACATAAACAATACTATAAGGATTTAAAAAACATTGTTAACACAGCTCTTTTTACTGAAAAGTCAGCCTTTTTTCAAACATACATAACAAATAATCAAAAAAACCCCAAAATTATGTGGCAAAACATAAAAAATAACATCGCCGATTTTAAAAAAAGTAATGATGTTTTACCGCTTAACTTCAGCGACCCAAATCAGATTAACTCTCACTTTCTTAATTTACCCTCAAGAAAAGGTGTCACCATAGCCAGTTTAATGTATTTTGAGTTTCATAGATTTGCTTCAGCGAAATTCACGTTGAAACCAGTAGATGAGGGCACTGTGCTGAGAATAATTAAGTCGTTTTCAAGCAATGCGGTTGGTACTGACAACATCACGTTGGACATGGTTGAACTCACGTTGCCTAAGACTTTACATATCATTACAAATATCATCAATCAATCCATCAGCACCGGTGTTTTTCCAGATGACTGGAAATCGGCTATAGTACGGCCTATACCCAAGACAACTGAACCTACGGACTTAAAGGACCTCAGGCCTATTAGCATCCTTTGTTTTATGTCGAAAATCCTGGAGAAAGTAGTATGTAGGCAATTAACGGATTTTGTAGAAACGAATAATATTTTACCAAGTAAGCAATCTGGGTTTCGGAAAGCACGCAGCACAGCCACAGCACTCCTTGACGTAATCGATGACATACTAACAGGACAAGACAAAGGTGAGGCATCTATCTTAGTCCTCCTAGATTTTTCACGTGCCTTCGATACTATAAATATACCGCTACTGTTGTCTAAGCTTACTTATTATGGTTTCGACGGCAGAACCATAAAATGGTTCGATAGCTATCTCTCTGGGCGTTCCCAAAAAGTTGGACTGCGTAATCGCTCTGGACTAACGGATTACTCTTTGAACTCATCTTTAAATTGTGGAGTCCCGCAGGGTTCAATTCTGGGTCCAGTTCTGTTTATCCTGTACGTGGCAGACATTACGAGCTGCATAAAGAACTGTCACTATCACATGTATGCAGATGATGTACAAATTTACAAAACGTTCCATCCCCGGGAGACCAAGACTGCCTTGGAGTTGTTGAATCAGGATCTCGATCGTATAGATGTTTGGTCAGGGCAGTGTGACTTAGTTCTTAACCCCAACAAGACAAAGTTTCTGGTGCTTGGGACTAAAGGCCAAGTAGACAAAGTCACCAGTTTTGACCTTAACGTAATGCTCGGAGGAAGTCGCCTCGAACGTGTCGCCCAGGCACGAAACCTTGGACTACTCTTAGACGAACGTTTACGCTTTGAACAACATGTACTCGATGTAACTAAGAACTGCTTTTATCGACTGAGAGTATTATACCAGGTTCGTCAATACCTCAGTGTCGACCTTCGAATAAAATTGTGCGATACCTTAATACTATCCAAACTGAACTATGTCGATACTGTGATTAACGGTTGCTTGCTCGCTCGTTCGAGGGCACTCCTTCAACGCATCCAGAATGCTTGCGCCCGCTTTTGTTTTCCCATCCCTCCACGTACTCATGTTACTCCTTATCTTAATAGTGGCAAGATGCTAAAGATGAATTCACGACGGTCTTTACACTTTGCGTCCTTACTTTTTGGGATAATAAATTTCAAGCAACCTCATTACCTATTTGAAAAGTTATCGTTTTCCTCCCGCCCAATGAGAGAAGCGATTCGGCTCCTCTGTTCAAGACACGGCAGTTCCGCAGCATTTCGTGGCAGTTTTCGCTACTCTGCCACGAAGTGCTGGAACAACATACCCCTCCCATACGCAACTGCAAAACATTATTCTCCTTCAAACTTAAATTCAAGCAATATCTTTTTAACTTGCAACTGCCGTGTTCTTCGCGTTCCGTACATCACATTTAGATAATTTAATGCAAGTAGCCTTTAGCCGTAACACTGTGCGTACCTACCTAATACCTACATAAATGATTTTCTATATGTCAGAACGGCGTTACAACGATAATTATGAGTATTTAGTTGTTTAAAATATGATGTCTATTTATCAACTACGTAATATTTATATATTTCACTTTATATTATATTTAATACATTCACAGACCTGTTTATATATTATTCAAATAATTGCTATCCACTTCCTTATTTTAATCAAATTACTTTTTTTGTTCCTTATATTGACACTGCCTTTAGTTTTCTGAGCTATCTTCTTAGTTCCTGGGCTTCACGGAAGACCAGCGCTGTAGCATTATATGCTGGAGCATATGCTGAGTGGAGTCCTTTTGTGGCCTCTATCTGCAGCATCAGCATCTTTTGTTGTATTGTAATAAGCAATATAGTTTTAAGTATTTAGTTCATAAGATCTCTCTTTTTCTCTCTTTTTTTAAAAATGTATGTGATGCTGTATGATGGTTTCTGCAATAAACGTTTTTCTATTCTATTCTATTCTATTCTATTCTATTAATCGCACTGCACAGTCAACTAATTGGAACCCTAGGCCACTGTAGAACTATGTCATAGTGACGTTATAAATCAGACTGTAAGAAATCTCTTCTACTGCTTGCCATTTTGACATGGTTGTAGAGTGGCCTAGGGTCCCAATTGGTTGACTGTACTTCATATTTAAGAGTGTAAACTGGAGATCATTTGTGAAGTTTTCTCCTACACTTTTTGTATTTTCCAAAGATATGTTGCTGTTGTCATGTTGTATTTTTGTACTTATATATAAAAGATAAAATTTTAATTTTTAGTTTTATTTACACTGCTAAATTACTAAGTCGCTAAGTGACGACGATCAGAATTCAGCTGAAGGCTTGGCTGCTTGAAGTTGATAAATATTTAAGGTGCAGCGGGGAAAATATCGACTGGGGGACTATTTTTTTTCCATTATTACACTATGATGTTGAGTTCTACATGTATCCACTGAACACGCCTACCATATATAACCGGTGGACACCAAGTGGACACTCTATTTAATAATGCAAGCATTGTAAAACATGGAAAAAATGGACCAGTTACATTTGCCCCCCAGTCGATATTTGTCCCGCTCTTGTTGTGAGACAAGGTTCGAAACCATCAAAACCACATTTTTTTAAACTTGTATGAGGCTCTATGAGACCTATTGACCAAAAAATCTGATATTTAAGAAATTTCTCCCACGGTCAAGACATTTGCCGCTTTAAATTCGCGACGGAATAAAAATATTCTCACGGAAAATATTTGTGAAGAATTTCGTGGCTGGATTAAGGAATCCTATTCACAAGCACACCGAGTCGCCGATTGAATCACTGACAAATTTAAATTTAAATTGTCTTCAGTCTATGTTAACCCTTATTTATGCGTATGCGCAAAAAGTTATGTTTTGGTGAAACATTTGAAAACATTTTACGATACGTTTTGATTACGACTTAAATTGAAAAACATTAAAATCTATTGACGCCTACATGATGGAGAAATATTGTAATTTTTTCGGAAAATATTATAAATCCTTAGAATTATGTAAATTGTTTTTATAACGTTGATACCGACCCTTCAAGCCAAATATCACGGAACAAAATTAGACATAGGACAAGGAATGATGGCGCCACATGCAAAGTTGCAGCCATTTGACAATCAGTCAATCACCAAGTCCATTAAATGTTTTTACATAACCTATTTTTGACCAAATAATTGCTTTTAATTAAGTCTATTATTAATATGAAATAAAACTATGGAAACGGATATAATCCGTTATAGAATCAAAAGCGGTTTTTTAATCAACGAACTCAGAAGAAATATAAATATCATTAAATTATCTTTACAGGTTGACTTTTCAACTAAGCTTCCAAGTTTTTAATATTCTTATGGTATAATCTACTCCACTAACACCACTTATTAGAACCATTTTAATTAAAATACGATTACCTGATTAGAAAAAGGAAGTCATATCCACTAATGACTCATAAGTCTCATACCCCGTCATTAGCTTTCTCATTGAAAAGCTGCGAATGAACTAGTATGGACAGACCTTAATGAATTTTCTTCGTCTAAGGACGCCACTCGATTACTGTCTGTGGACATCTATCAAGATAGTATCAGTATAGTCAGCTGCATAACCATGGAAAAAGCGAATAAATGATCGCAAAGAAAGGGACAAAAAGTAGCCTCTGTCAAACTCCTTCCCTTAAACTATCTTCACTTAAAAAATCACGTCAATTCGTCGCTCAGTTTTGCCGTGAAAGACGGACAAACAGACACACACTTTCCCATTTGGACAGTGTTATGGAATAAGCGATCAAGCGACAGTTAGTTGAAATCGAGAAAATGAGCTAGAAAGATTTGAAATTTGAATCTGTTGTTGTAAGTTCATTTATAAAGCAAAAAAGTTAATTTTGACACTGAACCTATAAAAGTGTTCATAATTTAAATTGATAAAAAAAATAACACCATACCTATTCAAGTTTCGAAGTTATTAACGTTTTTCCGCTTGATTCTTTATTGAACTAATACTGCGATGAGGTTAATTTATTTCGCCGTAGCGTACTATGAGACATATTTTGTCGCTTGATTCTTTAATGCAAATTGTTAGAGGTAAAGTGAATACTGGAATAAAATAAAATTGCATATATTTGAGTAAATAGTGCTATTGTAAATAAATTAACAACAATGTTTTCCTCCACAATGATTAGGACTAATCCGTCTAACAATTTAGTTTTGTTCTGCAATCAACTTTTTTAATAAATGTCAAAAAAATCAGCATATATGGCAAAATTGGCATTGTAACTAATAATAATTCATTAGTACTAGCCAGGATTACACACACAAGATATTATGATATAACAAAATCTCTTGATACTTAGTTCTCATCAAGCGGAATATCCTGCAATTTCAAATATGTAACAACGAATTAAACGACACCAACAGGGCGGTTAAATCGATATTGCGTTTATAAATCATCAAAACTTTAAACCAAAACGAATTAATAACATCTTTATGGCGTTTAACTCGATTTTGCGATTTAGAATATACGCTTATTATAATTTGTAAAAGTAAATTTGGCGTTCAATTCGTTTTTACGTAACGACTTAGTACACAGGGCCATACAAATTTTAAC
The DNA here is from genome assembly GCF_023078275.1 of Leguminivora glycinivorella. Taxonomy (NCBI): domain Eukaryota; kingdom Metazoa; phylum Arthropoda; class Insecta; order Lepidoptera; family Tortricidae; genus Leguminivora; species Leguminivora glycinivorella. The sequence continues at coordinate 3,999,002 of NC_062979.1, forward strand.
GTGTCGCTTGATTCTACCCCTTAAAATAAGGCTGTAAGCATGATTTTTCAACAAAGAAATAATCAATACTATAGATTATCACATTTATATCCGAACTGCATTCATAACTTTTTTTTCGGATTTTGGCGCTTAGTTCGCTATTCCATAACACCGTCCATTTATAATATGTATTAGTATGGCTTATATCTATTTATAATAAAAGTAATAAAGAGGTAGACAAATTACTTATACAGTGTGTATTTTTGATATTACCGCAAAGAAAAAATCGATGAACGTTAAAATTGGCTTGCTAGCTGATAGAACAATTTAATGCAATTTTAAAGTCAGAACATACGGTATACTCTTGGGTCGACACGTTCGTTTTTCGTCACGTTCCTAAATTTGTCCGATTCTGCTTTCGTCAGCCATTCTTCATTCGTCAACTTAGTCTGCAGTCATTATCGTCTTTGACCATAATGAGTTGTTGGCCTTTTTCTTATTTCGAATAAATCGTTTTTCGTCATTTCGTATTTGGTCATATCCTAAGTTGGTCGGTACCAACTACTAGGAAAAAACACGAAAAACATAGATTTAACAGCGAACATGCCGAAAGAAGATTATGACGAGTAAAGAACGAGACGGATTAAGATAAAGATGAACAACGAAATTGACCGTAGTTGAGAAAGACCATCGATGATCGTGACAAATAAAGAATGGCTGACGAAAGCAGAATCGGACAGATTTAGGAACGTGACGAAAAACGAACGTGTCGACCTAAGAGTATACCGAAAATGCCTTTGTCTATGCGAAAGTAGGCAAACGAGCAGGCCGGTCGCCTGACGCACATGGACACCCCGAAACACCAGAAGGATTGGAGGATTTGGAGGTGGGTTGCCAGCCTTTAAGATAAGTATACTCTTTTCTTTTAGATTTTGTGCTATGAAAATTTTGTCGAAAGCGTGTTTTATTTACTACTTAAACACGCTAAGATTTATATTATCAAGCAAGTCTAGACAGATACAAGTCATTAAGAGAAATCAGCACAGCGATCGATGGAACACTCAATCAACGATGCAGATGGCTAAGATTAGGTCTTAATCTCAGGCCTTAATCTAGGTTGGACCTACCGGCCTACTGACTTCAGGTTAGTTAGTCACTTTTCACATGTTGTCGTTGTAAATAGCGTCGTAATAGGTGGAAATCTACATTATGTTTGTGTTTTTGTTATTTTATGTCTGTCGGAAACCTGTCATGGACTTTTTTGTTAGAATTTTTTTCTGAATTTTAGAATTAAAAATTTCCGAATACAATAAAATAAAATAAAAATTGTGTAGGATGTCTTCTTCTTCGTCATATACTCTTGTTAGAGTAGTCGTGGTCATTGAGGAAGTTGTGCGGCCTTTTTAATGGTTTCCCGCCATATTGCTCTAATATTTGTAGCGTTCCGCGCGCACAGATTTAATGGAGACCCGGTGAGAGCCCTCACTTGGTCTGTCCATAGCATTGAGGGGCGCAGTCTGGGTCTTGTACCGCCGACTCTTTCCTGAACAACAAGTCTCTCTACATAGGATGTAGGTACCTACCTAATAATCTAAAGTACAGACGTAGTTGGGACGTAAAGACGTAAAGGGTTTCCTACGGAAACGTTCGTATTTGTCATGTTAGTTCAGTCAATGCATGACACGTTCGTACGTTTCCGTAACAATACGAAGGCAAATCTTTTCGCACTACATCTGTACCTACCTATATGATTGCTACTCGTGTACAACTAGATTCTTACCTTGATTCCAAGCAGACGTGATATTCTCATGGTAGAAGTACTCGTTCTCCTCTTCATCTGACCACAGCACTCCTTCGATGCTCGATGTAATCCCCATCTCTGGACCTTCGACCACAGACCTCCTAGAGAGCTGGTCATAGCTCGGCGGTCGCGATAAAGAAAAAGTTGACAAATCCGCTAGCGAGGACCTAAAGTTCTTCACACTACGACTATCTATCGGTCTATAGTAACAGGATCTAGCGTTCTCAGAACGCACAGAACGGAGAGACCTACAGTCGAAGTTCGGGTCTTCATTAGAATTAGTTATGTCCCCTAAAGATACTTTAAAGTTGTTATAAGAAATATCTCCCAATGGAACTTCGCATGAGCGACGCTTCATACTAGTTTTTTGCGACGGTGTCTCCCCTGTCGCTTGCATGTGACGGCTGACGCCGGCACTTTGGAGGAATTCGTTGGAACTATACATTTTTAGTTTTTACTCTAACTTAGATTACGGACTTTAGGAACTTTAGAATTTGACTAAATGCTTGGAATTATTCGGTCGCGAGTCTGACGCCGGCATCTGTAACAAAAGAAAAGGACGAAGTTAATATAAAAAAAATACAAGAAATACTGTGTTTTCCTTGTCGTGCGGTATTTATCAAGCTTTTATTGTACATTATTTAATATGATCGCCATCTAACGGTCGCGATGCGTACTAAAATAACTAGCAACGTACTACATTGTGTTCAGAACGTACTGCACTCCGCGTTGGCCCCGCAAGCTCTGTGAACTTACTCGTAGTTTAGATAACGGATAATAGATGGCGCTAAACTCAAGATGAGTAAAAGTAAAATTATTTTTCATTTTATTTGCAGTGGAAGTTTTGTAATAAAGTAAGAACTTAATCTAGGATGGTTAAATGAATTATTTTTAAGCACCTACTTAGGTCAAACATACCTACATATTTAAATACTTGTTATAATTATCATTTATCTATACTTTACTTCAAAATATAAGTACACAAGTGTCGTCAAAATGTCATCGTGTTTTTACAGTTAAACGTGACTAAGTACATTTTTTGTTACTATGTATCTGAGGTTTTATATTACGTTATTGAAGGCAGGTAATTCTCTCCTTTATTTGGAAACACGAAACTACCCTCACACATGGGTCTTTGTTGTATTGATTAATTAGCCATTCTGTATCGCAGTTTCACCTTTATCCACGTTTAGGCGTAAGTTCATAGAAAATCGTGGGCGTATAAGATCTTTTGCTTCCGAGTTGGTGGTTGGTAGCCTTCGATTATTTGTAGTAAGTTCGGTTGACCTTCGTAAGTGGATAATAGGTGCTCGGCATCTGTATGCTGACGAGGGTATCTTACAAGTAAGTGAGAATAATGTTAGGTCAATACAGCGAGAGTACATATGTACATAATGTACTGCAGTCAATAGATTTAGATAGTTACGTATACATTGTGCTGTTACGAAGTTTTTTTATACCACGTTGGTGGCAAACAGGTATACGGTCCGCCTGATGGAAAGCGGTCACCGTAAAGCGGAGTTTAGACCAGCAAGTTATTGCTGCAAGTTTTGAGACGCAACTATAGGTAAGAGTGAGTGGCAAATATCTGCATCTCTTTCTTGCGTATACTTCTGTCTCAAAACTTGCATCAATAACTTGCACGTCTAAACTTAGTTTAACGTTTCGACGCCTGAAACGCAAGAGGTGTCTTATGCGCGTTTCAGACCGATTAGAAACTTGTACACTCCTTTTTTGAAGAACCTCATACTGTAGTTCATCGGAAATACCTCGGCAGGGAGCTCATTCCACAGCCGCCGTCCGCGGGAGGAAATTCCTTTGAAACCGCAAGGTGCGTGACCATTTAGTTTGCAAGGTGTTGAAGATGTGTGGATGAGCGCCCTGTCGATGGCGAGCGGTGTGATGATGAAAAGTGGACGTTGGCATCATGTCAAACAGTTCCTCAGAACACAACCCTTTGTACAGGCGATAGAACACACATAACGAGGCGAAGTTTCTCCTTAGACTTACTAAGGGTTCAATACCGCCAGTTTGGTCACGGGTTAAGAATTTGACCACCCACTTGACTTTCCTCTCATGGGTGTTGTAAGGTTGACTGTGGGATATGGGTTCCATTGTGGTGTGTGCTAGTGGCTGGATGCCACAACTTCGTTCCTCTGCCTACTCCATATGGGAATACACCTGTGAGTTTATGTATGGATGTATATGGGAAAGTATGTGTATGACTGTGTCTGTTTGTGCGTCCGCCTCTCACGGCAAAACGGGGCGACGAATTGACGTGATTTTTAGTGTGGAGATAGTTGAACGCAGTGACATAGGCTAGTTTTTTTCTCATTCTAACCCCCACTTCCCTAAAATAGAGGGTGGAAGTTTGTATGTAGCATTCCGCAATTTTCGAATTTAATGCAAGCGAAGCCGCGGGGAAAAGCTAGTAATTTTATATAGAAACATTATGAAATAATTTCGATTAATAGGTACCCAGAGTTGTACAAAATTAAAAGTTTGAAAAAACTCCCGACCGCGACATAGTGGACCGATTTTCATAAAACATGGCTAAGAACACTCCCGACTAACTCAGCTTTCAGACAAAAAAACCTAAATCTAAATCGGTTCATCCGTTCGGGAGCTACGATGCCACAGACAGACACACACACACAGACAGACAAACAGACAGACAGACAGACAGACAGACACGTCAAACTTATAACACCCCTTCGTTTTTGCGTCGGGGGTTAAAAAATAATGTCGTTCAAAAACCACGTCCAACATAAAGCCTCTCAGCATAAGTCCCCACGAGAGGATTTGCCGCAAAAATGTTGCTCCTATGTGACACGGAGGCTTTACATTTCATAAATATTTGTTAACAGCAGTATTTGCGAGGTGGGATAATAAAACAACCTTGCTCGTACGATTTATTGCATGGCTTAGGGAAACTAAAATGGAAAAATAGGGTGACCCGTATGGGCTATATTTTAGACAAGGTTTTTTAAAAAGACAGACAAATAAAAAAGGATTTATAATTTTTAAGGAGGTTATGAGATGTACAGGTTATTTTCTGTACTTTACTCACTCAAAATTACGAGAGATAAGAAAAAAGTTTAAAAAAGCAATTGATGATAATTTATGCGGGCATATATAGGTACTTACTTGGCTTTTTAAAAATAGAAAATGACTTTAATATTCGTGTCTCTGTGGTAATGAAATTTTATAATAAACATGGTTAAAACTGATTGTTAGGTACCTATTACCTAGCGCCTAAGATGGCCCGGTTCTTAACATTTCCCTCCTTTACTTTTGAATAGGCTACTAGTTTATAGATTTTGGGTATTAAAAGTTTATGTTGACTGCGTATTTTCGATTTAAAGTGTGTGTAATATTTTTTTTAACTTTGGTCACCGAAAACGCTGCCAGCCATGTATTGACGTCACAGAACCTAACTTAACTTTATGTCGAGTCAATCACTGACATAATGAACTTTATGCCTCATACTTAAATGTCAGAAAATTTATTGTACAATTCGATTGACGTCATGCATAGACAATCTTTAGATTAACATGGCTAATGTTGTTTTTGCCTGATTAAGTGAAAGTATACTTTAAAAATGTTTTTTTGCGGTTCTTAAAATATGGTAATTTTTTTTTCGGTTAATAGGACAGTAATTAATATAAGATAGACTTTAAAAAAGGGTCAAGTAGCCTATTTATGTTTTTATAATAAACAAAACTGCAAGTCTGTATTACAAAAAAGGAAAATTAAAATTAAAAATGGATATTAGCATAGGCTTTACACCGGCGCCTTCTTTATTTTGATATCATTTTATAAAAAATTAAATTTAAGATGTCAAATAATTGTAGGAAATATAATATCCACACCTAAACGTACTTATATATCAGTAAATGCCGATACCAAACTTAATCAGAGTTCTCAAACTTCCAAATATGTAACAAGTCGACGAAAGTTCGGCAAAAAACCGTCTTTTGCAGCGTAAGTGATTCTGAAAGCCTTATTTATCGCCCCGGGACCTGCCAGCCGCACTGACGTGACGGCACAATACCGGTGCTCAAATATTAATACTGACGGTGACTAGTAGGTTATAAAGACTGGGAATCTATGCCCGCATAAGTCACCGCATACTTTTTTATCATTATATACAACACCAATGGAGTTGCTTGCGCGTTGGCCAGCCAGGATGGCAGTACGCTCTGTTATTGAAGGTTTGAATGACCACCACAGGGTCCTGCCAGACGAACTGACACGGCATCACAATGTTGGTGCTCAAATATTAATACATACTGCCGCTGACTGGTAGGATATAAACGCAGAACTTCTGTGGTTATAAAGATTGACAATCTCTGCCCTAGTGCCCTCATATCATCCTCCTTGCATTATCCCGGCATTCTATATGGATCATGGGAGCCTGGGATCCGCTTTGACAACTAACCCCAAGATTTGCCGTAGGCGCTATTTTACGAAAGCGACTACCATTTGACCTTCCAACTAGGCCTTATTGGGATTAGTCCGGTTTCCTCACAATGTTTTCCTTCACCGAAAAGCTACTGGTAAATATCAAATGATATTTCGCACATATTAAAGTTATGAAAAACTATTGGTACGAGGTCTAATCTATCTATTGAGAGTCGCGCCCTATAGACACAGTATAATAAAGAGTACTATCGTACAGTATGGCCACTTCCGCTCTCCACTGAAAGTGCTGCCCACCCCCTGTCGGTTACCTCACAGTTACAGTCAAAAACTCAATAGTCGACCTGTCATATCTCACTCATACAAGCATGGTACGCGTTCACTTACACGAGCTTAGGATGTGTGCTAGGAACGCGCCTCTTTCATATATTTGATCGCCATCAGTGTCCGAGATTTGCCAAGTTCCCGAGTCAAACCATAAACTTACCTACGCTTTGGTCCATGCAGACCTTAGCTTAAGCTTCGACAAACGAGATTTTTTTGTATAACCATACATACATACAATTTATTTATTTATTTTATTTATTTGGTTCACCAACAACTGTTTACACTGGCCTATAAAAAAAATTGGAATTTATACAAGCAAATGGTTTACAGACTAAGTGCAACAATTACTTACAGGTAAACACAGCATGCGTTTCATACAAAGAAATACTAGAAAAGGTCCCGCAAACAATAACTTATTAAATATATAACAATCATACATACAATCACGCCTGTGTCCCATGAAGGGGTAGGCAGAGCACATGAAACTACTCAGGTTTCAGTGCCACTCTTGGCAAATAAGGGGTTGAAAGAAAACGAAACTGTGACATTGCAGTGACAGGTTGCCAGCCTCTCGCCTACGCCACAATTTAACCCATATCCCACAGTCGCCTTCTACGACACCCACGGGAAGAAAGGGGGTGGTGAAATTCTTAACCCGTCACCACACGGGCAACCACCGGGCTTTGTATAACCAGTCGGTTTTAAACTCGTCTTTGGTTGAAATTGTAGCTCGCATTTAAAAAAAAACATAAATATTAAAAATTTAAAAGGCCAAGAAAACATGTAGATATGGAATTGACGTAACCTAAGATAATCGACTCTGCAGACACATTGCGAACAATTAATAATAATTTTTCATACATTTCTTGTAAAACCGACATCAATCGAATCAAAAACTGAACGAGAGAAGTAGAAAGTAAAGAAATAACTAAACGTAAGGTAAAATACAATAATATTTTTTGCCGGTTTCATTTTGTACGAACCCGAAACCGATAAGAAACGGGAAATGCAAAAACGCGTCCAAAACGTTTCGAAATTGATTAAAAATTTTAAGGAAGCGTCCTCCGATACCGGTAATAAAGTGCGGTATATATTTTTAATACCGGTATAATTCCAGCAAGATATCAGACAGGAAATTAAAACGGGAATAGTCTTCAACCAGTATCGTGGGCTATGATTTCCTTTTTTTATGGAAAAATGGGTCAATGAGAAAATGTATTTTGAAATTGTGTCAATAAATTAATAAATGTAGGATATTAAGTATGTTTACCAGAGATACAACTACTCTATGCCTCTTGTTTGTTATATTTGTTAGGGCCACTTGCACCAACTAATAAGGAGGGTTAACCCGAGGGTTACCCACCATTTTATATTGAATTTGACATACTAAGGCCCACTTGCGCCAATCACTTAACTCAGGGATAGAGGGCTGTCATCTGTCAAATTCCATATAAAATGGTGGGTTAACACTCGGGTTTTATATAATGTGGCCCTAAGGGTCACTTGCACCACTAAAAATGGAGGGTTAACCCGAGGTTAACCACCATTTTATATGGAATTTGACAGTTGACAGCCCACAAACCTTGAGTTAAGCGGGTAGTGCAAGTGGCCCTACTAAACTAAACCCTGAGTTAAGTGGTTGGTGCAAGGGGGCCTTAGAGAAATAAAAATGGTAGATAACATTTACAAATCACTTAACATTTTCAAGCAGTTAACATTTTCAAATTTAGGTATAGTAACTTAGAGCTTCAAAAATAAGTTCAAATCAGATTTCCTCCAATTATTTTAATTTACAGAAGAGACAATTTAATAGAGTAAAATATCGTTTTGCATTTTGTACAAAAGCAAACCTCGTTGCTATGAGCCGTGGTTCACAACGGTCTAAAAATATATCTTAAATTGTTGAATTTGTTATAGAGGAAAGGAAAATTTGAAAGTGAGGCTATTGCCCTTCAAACGTTAAGCATGCGCGACTGGTTATCATGAAATTCATGAACTTTGCTGAAAGGGTTATAGCTTTCAAGCAACACGGAAGGGAGTCGGTATTCGCACTATTTCCTCTCTGCCGAAGCATATCGTCACTACTTTGAAAAAATCTCGTATCTCAGACAGCTCCTCAAAGACAAAACGTAGTAAGTCTATATGCATTCCATACATACTTAATACATTATTCTCTTCATTCACAGAAGAAGATACAAGTTTTTTCAAAGTAGTGCCGATATGCTTATGCTTATACTCTTTACTGTCCGCAAATAAAAACAAATTGAAGTGTGCAAAATTTGTCTTCGATGTATGTAAATTTTCGAAGTGTTAGGGCCGGTTGCGTCAAACCGTCTGTCACCGTTAAAGCGTTCGCTATTTTTTTGTTGTGTGGGAAGTTCCATAGACGTCTACGTCTACTCTGCTGCGTGACGATGATGTGTCTGTCAAATGTGGTTGATGCAACTGGCCCTTAGTGAGTCAGAAGTCAGACTGTGCATGTTACTGCTCGCAAAAAATGACATCAATATTTTGTACGGTAGGATATCGCTTCTCTGAAGACGGTGTTGCTCGAAGTTTAAGACTGTACCTAGTCTTACCAATTAGTAATAAGCTAATAAGATAAGAGGCACTGAGACCTTAAGCGCAGAAAATTGATATGTGTCAACCACTTTTAAAATTATACTACTTTCCTGTACACATCATAAAATAAACGAACTTTTAAACCTATGTTTCTTATTCGCCTACTAATAACCATGTGAATACAAAATGAATACAGTTACGCTTACGTTACGACTTGATAATATGTACGGGTTGACTACAGACATATATCGGACACTGGCGATCAAATAGATGAAAGAGGCGTGTTCCTAGCACACAGTCTAAGCTCGTGTAGGTGAACGCGTACTATGCTTGTATGAGTGAAAGATGACAGGTCGACTGTTCGCGTTTTTACAGGCGGTAACTGTGAAGTAACCGAGAGCGGGTGGGCGGCACTTTCAGCGGGGAGCGGGAGTGGCCATACTGTACGATAGTACTCTTTATTATACTTATAGCATTGTAGACACTACTTTTCATTGTAGTGGTGGCAAAAACGATAAAAATGTTCTAAGAAAGACGCACTTTTCCCAGAACATTTTTGACCCAAATACAACACATTTCACCCGTTTTTCTATCTCACATAGCATCCCTAAGAAAACCACGATATCGAGAGGAAATGAAATGGCCTCAGGCTCTTCTTATTACGGACATGAGTGAACCAATACGCGTACTTACGCGTAAATAAGAGTATACAGTGTGTTACCACCTTGCAGACATTTATTAAAACTGATGATAATAATAATATGATTCATTAGCAATCGTTTCTGTGTATCAGCAAAATTAAATCATGGTTATTTAAATGAACTGCAAAATTATTTTTCCGAAATTCGCACGGTCAATGTACTATGTACGCTTCGGAATTGTCATTAGTGACATCGCTAATACTTATGAGCTGTCATTGTAGTTATTTGACAAGTGTCTGTTGCAGGCAATGAATTATTTGTGAGAAAGTTTTTTTTTTATTTATTAATTAATGTCATGGTTGAGTTAACTAACTTATATGTTAGATTACTCTGCTTGAAAAAGCCTCCTGGCTGCTCCCTTAGCTCATGATTCGCGCGAGATTATGTCGCCGCGAGATAGTTCTCACGTCTTCTTCTAATTTGTATTAATAAGGACGGGTAGTCTCTCTCTATATTCTCAAAGAACCTTAAAAGTTATTTGGCTACGAGACCATTTTACAGTCTCGATGAGTATTTTGCTAAATTGTATGACTAATTACTATTTAAATTACTGCTCGTATCATTTAATCATTTAATGAAATATAATCAGATAGTTCTTAAAATTTAAGGCTATAAATGTGACATCTTTAGGTTCATCATCAGGCCTTGTACATCTTTACAGATGATTTAAGCAGCGTCTCAGATCTAGGGACAGCGGCAGTTAGGACATTAATCACCCTTTCGTCAATTTATTATATCCTTGATTTCATTTTGAATGTTATGCATGATTTAGGCTGTTTATTTTACTGTATACAATTTTGCATGATACTTGTATCTTATTAAAATAAATAAATTATTATAAATGGGCTTACTCTTGGCCACAGACTAGCCAAGAGCAAAGACGTGGCCTAATATTTTGAGAATAAACGATTTTTTTTTAATCATGTGCTAACCCTGCTGATGACACACTGTATACTGTATACTGACGAAGAGTACACGCGTATTGGCTGAACAGAGTAATTGAGGCGTACAAGGTTTGATGAGACACTTGTGACGATATTTTCTTCGTTCGTTAAGGTTTTATTCTAGCTTTTGTTACTCGTAGTTTGATTAGGGGATGTATCTGTGTGATATGATGCCTGATTGTAATGGTGAGTTTTCGAAAAATCTGTAGAAGTTGCTAAGGGCAAGAAAGATAGACTAAGCAAATAAACTAAAATAGATATTTGTTCCTGAGTTATGAGTGTTTTATATGTACATAATTATATTTATTTGTATATTTATTTATATCTTTGTTTCAGTACCCACAACACAAGCCTTCTTGAGCTTACCGTGGGGCAGTCAATCTGTGTAAGAATATCTATAATATTTATTTATTATATCTATACATAATATTTATTTATTTATTTTATTTAATATTATAGGACTTTTTTACATAGCGGTAACCTCAATGATTCTTGTATTGTGGGTACTAAAACAGCCATATATTATACATTTTATGCAAATAAATAAATATGTACATATTTATATAGAAAACATCCATGACTCAGGAATAAATTTTGAGTACAAATAAATAAATGACCTTTCCAGGAGAACCTACATTTTGGTAACCTGATACGTCATCGAATGGTGACCCCTCACTGTTGTAAATTCTATATTCTATTAAGACCTTCCTCGAAATTTGTTGCACCTAAACCTCCGAGCTATTTCCAAAGCTGGTATCGTTGAAGGCGCATTGTGTCCCAAAACAAAGGGGTTTGACATAAACGTAAACTTGGACGGTGTTATGGAATAGCGAACTAAGCGCCAAAATCCGAAAAAAAAGTTATGAATGCAGTTCGGATATAAATGTGATAATCTATAGTATTGACTATTTATTTGTTGAAAAATCATGCTTACAGCCTTATTTTAAGGGGTAGAATCAAGCGACACGTTAAAATTTGTATGGCCCTGTGTACTAAGTCGTTACGTAAAAACGAATTGAACGCCAAATTTACTTTTACAAATTATAATAAGCGTATATTCTAAATCGCAAAATCGAGTTAAACGCCATAAAAATGTTATTAATTCGTTTTGGTTTAAAGTTTTGATGATTTATAAACGCAATATCGATTTAACCGCCCTAATAGTGTCGTTTAATTCATTGTTACATATTTGAAATTGCAGGATATTTCGCTTAATGAGAACTGAGTATCAAGAGGTTTTGTTATATCATAATATCTTATGTGTGTAATTCTGGCTAGTACTAATGAATTATTATTAGTTACAATGCCAATTTTGCCATATATGCTGATTTTTTTGACATTTATTAAAAAAAGTTGATTGGAGAACAAAACTAAATTGTTAGACGGATTAGTCCTAATCATTGTGGAGGAAAACATTGTTTTTCATTTATTTACAATAGCACTATTTACTCAAATATATGGAATGTTATTTTATTCCAGTATTCACTTTACCTCTAACAATTTGCATTAAAGAATCAAGCGACAAAATATGTCTCATAGTACGCTACGACGAAATAAATTAACCTCATCCCAGTATTAGTTCAATAAAGAATCAAGCGGAAAAACGTTAATAACTTCGAAACTTGAATAGGTATGGTGTTATTTTTTTTATCTATTTAAATTATGAACACTTTTATAGGTTCAATGTCAAAATTAACTTTTTTACTTTATAAATGAACTTACAAACAACTGATTCAAATTTCAAATCTTTCTAGCTCATTTTCTCGATTTCAACTAACTGTCGCTTGATCGCTTATTCCATAACACTGTCCACTTTTAAAATGATATAACTACATAATTTCTGCAAAAGATTTTAGTTCTAAATACGTAGATGTATAGATCAAGTTTGGATAGTTTATATAAGGTTGTTTTCGTCGTTTTTGATGTGAAAGCATAGTTTTCATTTATTTATAGTGGCTCCGTCAAAGGTTGTTGCGTTGTGCCCAAATCTTAATTACTTTGGTGCACTTTGGTATTCAGGTATTCAGTAAACAGAATTAAGACAACATTGAAAAAGCGTATTAAAATTGGCTGTCGCTTACATATTAAACTAGTGTCTAAAATCGCCAAAGTCTGGGGATTAGTTGGAAGTAGAAGGCTTTCTCTCATAGCTGCCTGAACCGTTGTCAAAATATCTTAATGATGGGTTGATGACCGTCCTAATTTTACACGAAAAGATCTAAGGTAGGTACCATCATAAAGGAATAAGTTAGGGAAGATTTATAACTCCATACATCAGTAAATGCGAGTTATTTGTATAGGCACAGTTATAGTGACATCTAGCGACAATCACGCGTCAACTAGCGTAAATTATCAGTACTGCTACTTGTCAATAGATGTCGCGACGAACGAAGAGTCTAATGCTCACCAATGTTTAACTAATATTACAATTGTATTAATACAAGTGTATTAATTTTCTGTTTGTGTGTATATAATTTTCTTAGGATGTTTTTGTGTATTTGTTTTTATTATCTGTTTCTTTTTTTTATTTCTCCATTTTGTCCCGCGTATGTGTGCTGTACTGAATAAATGTCTTCTTTCTTTCTTTCTAATCAGTATTCTGTTTTCAATTCCTTCAGCTTGTAATGTAAGTTGTAAACTGTTCTAATATTATTTTTTTGGCAGGCGAGACACTGTTGACACCTAGTATCGAGTAGTGGCACTGATAATTCACGCTGTTTGACGCGTGATTGACGCGTGATTGTCGCTAGATGTCACGTTAACTATGCCTATACAAATAACTCGCATTTACTGATGTATGGAGTTAGAACTCTTCCCTTATTCCTCTATGGTACCATAGACGGAAAACCGCACCGATCTGTACCAAAATCATAAATGAAAAGTTACTTCGCAACATCTAACAAAACTACGGGTCACTTCACTTCCCCAAACTTCTCTAAAGTCCACCAAAACACAATCTCGCAAACCTTACATAACATTTAATTCACTTAAACATACCAAAGAGTAAAACGAATAAATAACTCGAAGCATTGCGAATAAATCAACCCTTTTGGTATGTTAGGAACGGAGGCCTAAATTGAGAAGTTCTATAAATTAAAAGCAAACGTACCAAATAATGAAGTAGGGCCCTAAAAGTTGCACGGAACGCCCTGACTTATTGTCGAACATAAATTACGGGCAAGTTTTGACAATAAATTGTGTTAGGTTGATCTGTGTGGATAGGGAGTGTGGAAGAGCCTTAACTTTTTATCGGGGGAAAGTTGAAGCAATGTGGTTCTAGAAAATGTACGGTACGCGGACTTTTTCTGGTGTCTAGGGAATCAGTAGGTGTGTAAAAACACTAAGTTTTTATTTTATCATGCGATCAGGCTCTGGTCACTAATACTTACAGCAGCGGCTGGTCCATACAAGCCGATTCCCACCAGCTTGCCTAAAATTGATTACTAATAAAGTACCTAAAGTTAAGGTAGGTTTCTTTTTGTTTTGGTGTTGCCTAGCAGAAATTTTCACCAGCCGCCACTGCTACTAACTATATATATATATATATATATACTACGTCGGTGGCAAACAAGTATACGGTCCGCCTGATGTAAAGCGGTCACCGTAACCTATGGACGCCTACAACTCAAACAGTGTCACATGCGCGTTGCCACCCCATTAGAAACTTGTACACTCCCTTTTAGTTATTATATACCTATAATCCTTGATCACTATCCCTACCATTAATTGAAGATACAAACATGTAACCTTGATATGTCAATAATAAATACCAATTTATGAAAAAAAAACACAGACATAGATAAATTAAGATATATTATGTTCCATTATTTTTAGTTTATAATTTTAATAACCTATTATTCAATGGGTCAAAACCTGACCCAAAACTAAATGAAACATTTATTAAAACCGAAAACATTTATTCTTCATACAAATAAAATTACTTTAAGTATACCTCCTTCTTTTCACAGGGACACTGATTTGAAATACAATATCTGGGCGACCGAGCTTCGCTCGGTTCTATTTTAATATATCACGTCTTTAGATAAAAAAAAACTCTTATAAATACAAAAAAAAAAAACTTATTTTCTGGCCGGGATTCGAAACCTGACACCTACGATCTATCTGCGTACATTAGACCGACCTTGTACGACTGAGCTAAGCGGAATCGATGCGCGCGCGGCGAAATTAACGACCATATTTTACGTTTCCTAACGCGAAAGAAAAACTCATAAAAACTCGAAAATTCGCGTTTACCGGGATCTAAGGCTACGCTAGATCGATTTTTTACCCCCGAAAACCCCCACATAACAAATTTCAGCGAAATCGTTAGAGCGGTTTCCGAGATCGTCGGTATATATAAATAAATAAATATACAAGAATTGCTCGTTTAAAAGTATAAGATATGTGAGTGTGCACGGGAAAACGTCCCAATTTGTCGATATGGAGTTACGAGTAGTTCCTTATACTACGGAACATATTATAAGCTATTTTGGTGACAAAGACATATCTTTAGGTGCTATAGTTATTTTTTGAAAATTCTTCAAGTTTGCAAAAATGAAAAACCAACAATTGAAAAACGTTGGTTATACTTTGAGATGGTAAAAAACACACTTGTAGTGTGAAGTTATGGAGTGGTGGGTATCAAATTAATCGTCCTACTTTAGGGATTACATTTAAAATATTATGCTAAATGTAATTTCAAAAATTTATCTCTGATTTTTATTAAAAATGCGCCATCTAGTATCTCTATCAGTAATATCACGTTCCAAAAGGTAGAACAACAATCGCGGAAGGCATGTGAATGCCAAAGCCTAATTAGACTTCACTGTGCTAATTAATTACTTTCAGTTTCATTCGTATAAATCTATGGAACTGTTTCGTTTTTGACAACGGTTGAGACAGCAGTGAGAGAAAGCCTTTTTCTGCTTTAATTTCCTAGTGTTGTATCGGCATTTAAGCCATGGCTTAGTGCGTTTTCACATTATCCGATCAAATATCGGATGTCAGACCGATATACCATACATTACAGGCGCCATCTTGGATTTTTTCCATTGAAATCCTTCCAACATCCGATATCGGATCTGATAATGTGAAAACGGACTTAGGATCCGCTTTGGCAGTTGGGCCTTTTTTTTTCAAAGTTGTCCACCCACACAGACACAGAATCGCGAGGTCTTTCGATCCTGGTAGGAGAAAAAAAATGTCCCAAGATTTCCATACATACTCATATTTATTAATAATATCAATTACAGGTCAAGCTTACATATTATAATTACAATCACAGAACAATTCGTAAATTTATATGTACAGAACTGATATGTATGTTAGTAACTTTCGCAACCTATTGTCTACGCCAAAATCTTGGATAAGTAACTAGGTCATTTTTAACCGACTTCATTTTTTTCAAAGTTGTCCACCACAATTTTTTTGGATTTGGAAATTTTTATGTGGTTTCCACTCAGAATAGCGAGCTCTTTCAAACCTAATATGAGGAAAAAGGTGTCCCAAGGTTTTTTCCCAATCCGTTACCATTTTTTTATACATTTTGTAAGTCTAGATAGTGGTTAGGAGTACCCATATCAGAAGTCAGTGTATGCAGCAAATGGATAGATAATGTCATGTCGGCGGCGGCTCTTTGTATTAAAATTAGGTTCGTATTTTATGCTTCGTCTGTGTATGGCATTTGGGTTATTCTAAAATAGGTTTTACGTTACGTTTATGATATAACTTTTTCATAAAATTAACAGATAAATAATCTATAACAATTGAAAGTCTAGCATTCCAAATACATATTAATCAAATGTTACCATATCATATTTTGACGACCAGTCTGACCTAGCGGGTAGTGACCCTGCCTGCTAAGCCGCGGTCCCGGGTTCGAATCCCGGTAAGGGCATTTATTTGTGTGACGAGCACAGATATTTGTTCCTGAGTCTTGGATGTTTTCTATGTATATAAGTATTTGTATATTAAATATATCGTTGTCTGAGTACCCACAACACAAGCCTTCTTGAGCTTATCGTGCGACTCAGCCGATCTGTGTAACATTATTTATTTATTTATTATTTGATATCAATCGCATCGATGTGCCAGTGATCGAACAATAAAAAAAATATAAATAATAAATTATTTACGTTCAATTTGAGCTCTTTCTAACGATACCCCACTTGAACTAGTAACATGAAATTTACAGTTTGCCCCCCTTAAATTTTGGCCATTTTCTACAATTAAAATTAAAAAACAATACTTCCTATTTATAGAGGTTTACAATGTTCGTATCTATTCCAAATTTCAAGTTGATAGCATTAGTAGTTCTCGAGATATTTAGTAATGTGACAGACGGACAGAGTCGCACCATAAGGGTTCCTGTTGGTACGGTACGGAACCCCAAAAAGATGGATGGACTGTGTGAAAGATGATATGAAACGAAAGCAAGTGGATGATGAGATGACGGGCGATAGAGATGTATGGAAGCAAAATGACATGCTGCGCCGACCCCAAATAAATGGGATAAGGGCGCGAATGATGATAATGAATAATTTTGAGCTATAATAAGGACAGCTTTTAATTCATTCAAGTCTACGAGTTCCTGTATAGATAACATAATGTATTTTAAAAATGAAATTCTGCCTGAAAATTTTTAGAAACGTCCAACCAAAGCTTTAGTAGCATACGTATGAATCTTCGTCGAAAACCTATTTCCCCGCTTTTTACAGAATCCATTTAAAACCTAAGTGTGCACTAAGCCTTACATCGCGATATGGCTTGGGAGGAAACGGAAATACGTAGCTTTTCTAGCCAATGACAAATTACTGAAAACATGTAGTGCGCTGAAAGAAATTCCATCTTTGTGTGACGCGGAGGCTGTACAAACGGAATGTTGGAGAAATGCTAGTATCTCGTTTGGTTATAGATTAAAGATAAGAAGATCATACCATCCCATTCATTAAAATGCGACCGCCTAAGAACGCGCATACACTACACCACACATAGATGGCGCTACAAAAATGCTTTGTTGCCATCGATTATTTGTAGATTGGCGTCAAGTGTCACTTTCGAGCAATAAATCTATGTCAAAAGTGACACTTAACGTCATCTACAAGTATAATCGAAAGCAGAGCTACAAGACATTTTTTTTGTGGCGCCATCTATGTGTGGTGTAATGTATGCGCGTTCTTAGGCGGTCGCATTTTAATGTATGGGATGGTATGATCTTTTTATTTAATTTATGGTTTGGTGCAAAGTTTAAAGGAAGAACTATTTGGGAAAGGCTCATGTCAAGTTTGTTGCTTTAGTGCTTTATATTGTATTTTTTTTATTTTATTATTTTTTAGCTGGAGGTAAGGTTAACCATTTTTAACCCCCGACGCAAAAACGACGGGGTGTTATAAGTTTGACGTGTCTGTCTGTGCGTGTGTCTGTCTGTGGCATCGTAGTTACCGAACGGATGGACCGATTTAGTTTTTTTTATTATTTGGAAGCTGAATTAGTCGGGAGGGTTCTTATTCATGTTTCATGATAATCAGTCCACTATGTCGAGAGTTTTTCAAAATTTTAATTTTGTGGTTAGGTCATTACGATAGATGTCGCTATACGTCTTCTAAAGATGTATCTTCTTCTTCTTCTTCTTCTTCTTTCCCTGTTCCCTTTATTTGGGGTCGGGCCTCCTCACTCTCCTGCGCCAAGCTACTCTATTTTGGGTTGTCTCTTTTGACATCTGTGATCGTTTGAGGTCTTTTTCTACGTTTGACCACCAGGTCGCCGGGCGACGGCCAGGGCCTCTCTTTAGTTCCGGAATTTTTAAAGCGACCTTGACGACATGATCATCACTACGTCTGCTCACGTGGCCGTACCACCTAAGACGGTTTTCGGTGAGTTTTTCGGTGATTGGTGCGACTTTAAAGCTCCCCCGTATGTACTCGTTCCGAACTTTATCCATTCGAGTCACACCCCCCGCCCATCTCAACATTTTCATCTCAGTCACATGGCACTTCTGCTCGTGTGACTTTCTGACTGCCCAGCACTCGGAGCCGTACATTAGTGCTTCTAAAGATGTATATTAGCAAATATTTTCGAAATTATGGAATAGGGTGAACTGACTGAAGCGACATCTATCAGCATCGTGCCGCATTTTGTGTATGAGAAATCGCTCGATGGTATGAACATGCGTAAGCTTTCTGATGCGTAAGCGTCTTCATACTGACGAGCTATTTCCCATATAAAGACTGTATCGTTAAGTATGAAGACAACTTTGAGTAGCCGTATTTATTTGCTATTATATTTTTTTCTTATAACAAGCCATGGGCTTAATAAGGCACATAATAAGGTACAAATTTTGTCCTAGAAACTCGACGTAAAGCATATGGCCAATTACGATTCCGGACAAATGCTACTAGAAAATTCACAAAGTGCGTAAAAGACGATACGATTGCGAAAAAAAATTGTATGGTGCGAACCTCAACGACACATGATCCACAAAGCAGAATATCTGGACATAGTCTAGCCACTGTTATTTTAAAAAAATATAGTTCAGGATCTGTGTATGGCGGCCATTTAGAGAATGTGGCATGGTGCTTACTCTAACTCCGACTTTGATGTCGAATTTGACTATCATACATTGTTTATATCGATCTGGTTTAAGCACTGTTCAAACACCATGAATGTCAATTAGACTTTGGCCTATGGCTAATTTTTTTATCTGTTTCTCTCATCCTGCTAGCATCAAAAATTTACGGCAATCCGGAACGTTGCTCAAAATTGCGTTTTTTTAAATTATATAAATTCGCCGCATTTATTCTACAAGTACCCAATTGGAAAAACCATGAAGAGGACTCTTAAAGAATATATTTTGGCAGCATATTAACCTTTGTTTGTTGAAATCGTACAAAGAGTCATTGAAATATTCTCAAATTAAGCCAGATAGGGGTTGTCCGAAATTTATTTGCTAGACCTTGATGAAAGTGCCATAAAGTCCCTAAAATAAAAAAAAATATCAGACCTTCTTATATCAAATAGTACTTACCAATACCTTAAGATCATACTCTCGGAACATAATAATACAAAATTATGCACATGTCAACATTTAGACGAGGTTTGTTTTGTCCTTATACTTAACGATACAGTCCTTATATACATACAATAACATCCCGTCATTTTTGCGTCGGGGTTTAAAAATAATTTAATTTGTTCCCATAGTTGCGTATAGATGGCAGCACCAGTCTCTCTAGCTATATCGTAAATCGTAAACCTGTAAAGGTTTCGTATAGGAGCTGGAGGTTGGTCAAAGACGCCTAGTCTTACAAAGATGACATATAGAAGAAAAATTTCGACGGCTTCCGCTGTGATTGGGTGGCCTAGGGGTTCATGGCGTTAGCCCGGATTGCTAAAGACGCCGGTTCAAATCCGGCCTTCGCCACTGGTGGTCCGTCTTTTGTTCTTTAATACCTATATGACATCTTATTTCAATTTTTATTGTTCTCTAAGTTACAATTACCTACAAAATCGTGCATAATACAGTAACATAGGTAATAAGAGTAATAACTACAAGAAGTGCATATAAGTACCCATTCCGAGTGAATCAGCGAACGTCTGCCATATTAATATGCAGTCGAGCAAGTAACTCGTTTACGAGTACGAGTGCCTAATGCTAGCATTAAACGAATGGGAACCGGTGAAATGTGCTTTCATATTGAAAGCTTGAAGGATAAGCGCGTTACAAAACACGGAGAAACTAAAAAGCCAAAAATAATAAACCTTTCAATTCAGATTTCTTATCGTATTGCAATAAGCTAAACATCCAAATTATAAACAAATCAATTATTTTTGTAGTCGGTACCAGACCTGTTCGTCGCCTTGCTATTGCCTGTTTGCCCCACCCAACCATACACAGGCTGGTACCGACTCCAAAAATAATTGATTTGTTTATAATTTGGATGTTTAGCTTATTGCAATACGATAAGAAATCTGAATTGAAAGGTTTATTATTTTCGGCTTTTTAGTTTCTCCGTGTTTTGTAACGCGCTTATTTTTGAAGGCGGTTTTATTTTTTGTTAAAAAGTTTATTTATTTGTTGATTTTTAGTGGTTCCTAGTGATATTATATAAAAACTTGAAACCCACGCGATTAAATGTGGTTCTCTGTCGTACAAGGTTCCATGCTTCATTTGCAATAAGCACGAATTGATATCTGTTGAAATTGAAGGAACCAATATTTATTTGCCAGCCAAAGGAGAATGGGCATTTTGTCCTATACTGATGGGACATGGCTCGTTTGAAAGGGCTTATCAATAGCATTATTTTGTTGTATAACACCAACTTTGGATCACTTGCAGGGACTGAGTTATTTCAAAAAATGTACGGCGCATAAATTTTGTTATTAACATTTGCTTAACCATCTATTATATAAGTTATTGGCAATTTGAAACGATATGATCACTTTTTTTATAACTATTCTGGAGGGGCGGACAGGACGCAAGAGAGGTCGAGGAAAGCGCAGGCGCAGCTGCATAGACCAAGTAAAAAAAAGTGGAGGCGTGTCGTATCAAAGAGTCAAAGAGCTGGCACAGGATAGAAAAAGATGGAAAATACTCCACCGATAAGAGTTTATCTCTTAAGTATATATTATGATGGTGACGATGACCAATATACGGGGTGAAATAAAAAGACCAGTTCAAACTTTGCTCATAGAAAGGTCCTTTTTATTTCACCGTGTATTTTTATTGTTGCAACCTAATTTATAAGAGAAGAGACTGTTTTCTTCATAAGGAGTATTAGGACCTTCTTTAATGGAAAGTCACGTGTTTTTACAAGGTTTTTCTATAGTTGACCTAGTTTCGCGACAGGTGGCATTGTGTGCGGTATTGACTATAGTGTAGACATGCTAGTATGTCTGTGGTCTATCTGTGGTTAGACTGATAAGACAGACATAATATGTAATGTGACAGTTTGTGGGTTACCTGTAGAACGCAGTTGTATTTTGGACCTATAATACAAATTAGAAATTACATTGCTGTATTTTATTTTGCATTAAAATAAGGCTCGTCTAATATAATAATCTAACCACAAAATTAACCCCCGACCGCGACATAGTAGACCGATTTTCATGAAACATGGCTAAGAATACTCCTGACTAACTCAGCTTTCAGACAAAAAAACTAAATCTAAATCGGTTCATCCGTTCGGGAGCTACGATGCCACAGACAGACACACAGACAGACAGACAGACAGACAAACACACAGACAGACACGTCAAACTTATAACACCCCTTCGTTTTTGCGTCGGGGGTTAATTAATAATGATTGATAAAATCTTGCCAATTTAATGGGTTTACCTATTTAATGGGTTTCGTGTTATTGCTAATAACTGAGTTAGAAAACTCATGATGAATTACAAACGTTGATATGTATTTAAAAAGGTAATTAAAAAAATCCTTGTATCTGTTTCTTTTGTTTATAAAATAGTACATTACCTATTTCCTTTTCGCACGTGCATCATACTACGTTTTTCAAAACAGATGGCCCTCCTCGCATTGTCATGTGTACTCAAATAGTACATTACGATACAAGTGCGGAAAACTTCCTTCAGTCGTGTTTTAATTTATCAACACTCGTTTCGATATTATATGACAGTCGAAATGTATGAAATAGACAATTTTTTTTCTCATTTCAGCATTTATCTCATTAATAAAAATTGTTCATTATGACCTCAAAAGTCACTATGCAAAGTTTGAATGGTCCTGTTTATTTAACTCTGTATGTAGGTAAGTATTTGGACAGTTATAAAAAAAACGTTTTCAGAGATTTGGCAGACGTGTGATCTCCGCTTGGAAAAACTGTCTGGGTTTTAATGGGCTTGTTTTATTTACATCACTTTCTAACAATCAAACATTCGGAGATTGTAATTTATCTTCAACGAAACAAGTATATCCTCTTGGCGCCCAATGTACTTTCTGAAGTACATTTGGTTTCAATGGAATTTTAACTTTCATGTAAACAAATAAAATATAATTTTTGTTTTTAATATTTTTCGAACAAATGAAATTGAATTTCAATCTCAAGTACAATAAGAATCAAAAATTTGTATGGTGGGCGCTACGAGGATATAGAAATGAGAATACGTATTTTTATTTGCAACTCAAAATTATGGATAAACGATCCATCATACGCCGTAGGCTGATAGTCCACTATCATTAGGTATGTTTATCATAGAAATATGATCGTAGGCAACATGCCGTCCCTTTTCTTCACGTTAGAGAAAAAGGGAGGCATATGAGCATTTTCAGAATACGGGACCCCCCAATTAGCGTAAGTTGTTAACAAAAATTAACTCACTGTCAGTTTTGTGACGATAATTAAGCATGAAATTTCTATAAAAATAGTGTTTTTGTGATAATTACATAAACTTTTTTAAAGGGATAATCTACATTCAGAATGTGAAAAACGTAAATTTTTAGACAGATTTTATGCTTAATTGTCGTCACAAAACTGATAGCGAGTAAATTTAAAACCCCCGACGCAAAAACGACGGGGTGTTATAAGTTTGACGTGTCTGTCTGTGTGTGTGTCTGTCTGTCTGTCTGTATATCTGTCTCTCTGTCTGTCTGTTTGTCTGTCTGTCTGTGTGTGTGTCTGTTTGTGGCATCGTAGCTCCCGAACGGATGAACCGATTTAGATTTAGTTTTTTTTTTGTCTGAAAGCTGAGTTAATCGGGAGTGTTCTTAGCCATGTTTCATGAAAATCGGTCTACTATGTCGCGGTCGGGGTTTTTTTTTCAAAATTTTAATTTTGTTGTTAACAACTTAAGCTAATTGGTGGGGGACCCAAATTTTGAAAATGCCCATATGATAATGGACTATCGGCCGTAATAGCATTTTTTGATTTTCTATTTTCAATCCAAACGCCCTAATTGGTTTCCCATCTTCAAATAAAATATGTCAACAAGTGATCGGAAATTCGCTAAATAAACTCGTCTAGACGTAAATGCATCAGACAGCGGGCGTTTCTAAATTAGATTTCATTATACCCGAGAACGGAGCGCAGAAAAAAACCGGGACTAAGTTTGAGACGACGGTTCCGTGTATAAACTTGACTACAAATTTCAAATAAAGCCGCTAAATCCATACTAATATTATAAATGGGAAAGTGTGTGTGTCAGTTTGTTTGTCCATCTTTCACGGCAAAACGGAGCGACGTATTGACGTAATTTTTTAAGTGGAGATAGTTGAAGGGATGGAGAGTGACATAGGCTACTTTTTGTGACTTTATATCCCCCCACATCCTTAAAATGGGGGGTGGAAGTTTGTATGGAGCATTCAGCAATTTAACGCGAGCGAAGACGCGGGCAAAGGCTAGTATTTAATATTTCATTTATTGCATAGCCATGAACATATTTATATAAAAAGGTGTTACAGGTACAAGGTAGGCAATTCATGACACCGTGTTAGGGCACACAATATTTACTATATCTAACTTAATATCTAACAGAACTAAGTAATAAATATTAAAAATAAAATAGATACAGATGTAGTGCGGAACGGATTACCTTAGTGTTTTTCCGGGAACGTTTGTATTTGTCGTGCTAGTTCAGTCAATGTCATTACATATATTTAAAGTCACTTACATCAGGTCGAATGCGATTAATTAACATTATTTTACCTTTTTTTACCTATTTTAGTCTTCCGCGACCACGGCCAGTGCAACCTGGCCGCAACGTTGGGAAAAAAGGTAAAATAATGTTAATTAATCGCGTTCGACCTGTAAGTGACTTTAAATATGTGTATAAAGCGCGAGAACTTAAAGTGTTATAATATCATTACATTACTGAGACAGACTTTAATAGCATGACATGTTCGTAAGTTTCCGTAACAATACGAAGGCAAATCTTTTCGCATTACATCTGTACACGGATCGTGCAACAAGAGAAATCGAATAATTTTAACAGCGCATTATTGATCACATTAAAAGACTAAAGTGTCATAAAAATTCTTTTCTGGATTTCGCCTACTTTAAGAAATATTAGCATTAAAAAAAATAACAATTACTTAATATTTGAGAAATATAAAACGCTCTTTTGATGGTAACGATTAGTGATGTGCAAATTGCGGAAACTTTCCAAAAAAATCTTAAATTAAAAATTTCTTGAAAAGTTCACGAAACTTCCACGAAAAATGAAGGGCATTTAAATTTATGAAATGGAAAGTTTCCATCCATTGTCCATACAAAGTATGGAAAGTTTCCGAAGTTTTCCTATGTGAAAATTTCAGAATTTTGGAACCTTTCCGTCGGCACATCAGTAGTGACGATGCTATTATCGGACATAATATACTACATATAGTCGTTGATAGATGTCAAAAAGTTAAAAGTGAGTCATTGAAACAAGTATTTTTTGAGAAAAAAAATGTCAAATTTTATTTTAAGTTTCTCTTTTACGAATAACATTTAAATTTTTTGTGAAAATACATCCAAAAAAACCCCAAATAAATGTTATTGGCGAATTTTGCATGACGTCTTATAACAATATCTTTTTTGGCCTCAGAAATGCGTGGTTAAAATATTTTGGTTTTCTCGTGTTAACCGTGTTTTAGTACGTTTTAAAAAATCGTACAGATATTGTATAACAAGTAAATTAGAGGTTTTGAGGCATAAAAATGGGTATGGTAATTTTTTTTAAAACGCTGTCAATGCAGTTATTTTGTACATCAATGAAAGAGAGATCATACATAGTGCTGTTAAATCGCTAACGGTTTGGGCAGCGCACCCACGGGATTTAGAAAAATAATAGTATTATAAGTAGTAGTAGTAGTAGTAGTAATCACTTTATTGTGTACAGCAGATTCATATACAGTTTACAGGAACAGAGGTACAAAGGCGAACTTATCCCTAGTATTAAGCACTACACTCCTCATTTTGTGATTTTTATTTTATACTAGCTTTTGCCTGCGGCTTCGCTCGCATTAGAAAGAGACAAAAAGTAGCCTATGTGACACCCCATCCCTTCAACTATCTCCCGTTAAAAAATCACGTCATTTTTTCGCTCCGTTTTGCCGTGAAAGACGGACAAACAAACAGACACACACACTTTCCCATTTATAATATTAGTATGGATGTTCTGATTAGTTATTAAATAAATATATGTTCGAAGGATCCTTAAATGTCGCCATATTGATTCCGCCATGTTTTATTCCAGTATGCATCGGCTTTAGCAAGTGGCTTGTTAGCTTTATTGATTATAAACGGAAAATGATACTAGAAAAATAATTGGAGATGATAATAGGGTTTTATTGCGCTCAGTCAATTTGTAAAAATAAAACAGGCAGTGTTTCCTATGGAGACAAAGGGTTTTGAATTACATTATTCAATATAAAATAATAAAAAAAGGTTTCAGGGTACACTAAACAAAAGAGAGGCGAGCTCACTGAACTGCTGCAGTCCTGGATTCGAATCCCGGCCAAGGAATTTATTTGTGTGATGAGCACAGATATTAGTTACTGAGTCATGGACTAGGAATGATATTATATAATATATGTATGTATATCGTAACCTGAGTACCCGCAGCATAAGCCTTTTTGAGCTTATCGTGGAACTCAGTCAATCTGTCTAAAAAGTCCTAAAAGTAATATTTATTATTTATTTATTTTACCTATATTTAGACTTAATATTGACAGGGATATAGACCGTGATTACCTTTTTGATTTAAACAACACAACTTTGACGTCCATCTGCCCGTCTTCAGTTTTCCGTGATAAAAACGCATGTAACTGCGTCGCACTCGCAATATAGGGAGCTCGATAAAAATCAAAAAGGTAATCACGGTCTAAGTATATCCCAGTCAATGTAGATCTAATGAAACTAACCGTGAATCGTTTAAAACTCTTAAATATACCTATAGATATTTAAGCGCGACGCGGCGCTCTCGACATGTAAAGGCGGGGTCGCTACTCTTGAGAAAGGTTCTCGAAATTGGACCGAAACATGTCGAACGCTATATCGACTTAATACGTGAGTAACCCGCTTAAAATATTTTTAAATATGTATGAGTCTCACGGGAGTTTTATAGTTAATACCTATAGATATTTACCTATCTAGGTCACACATAAGAATATAACTTAGCGTATACTGTCGTAAAATAAATATAAAACTTTCAAAAGACAATCACTTTGGGAAACAGGTCACATAGCAAGCATTAAGTTAAGAGACGGTCGTTTAAGCCGTGACATAAGGCCAGCGCTAAATTTCAGAAATATGACTTCCAGCTAAGTGGAAATCTGAACTGAATCCAAGATGTTCCATTTTAGTTTGAAGAAATTTGATGTTTGTACATTTTTTTTCTTTAATGAAATAAGACAATAAAAAAAAATGATTGTAGGTACAGACTTTTGATAAAGGCAATAAAAGTTTTTATGATTCATGGTTATTTTCATTAGACTTTATTGACCGGGATATAGACCGTGATTAGGTACCTTTTTGATTTTTGTCGAGCTCTCGATATATTTCGACGCAGTTGCATGCAGCATCGGGAGCTCGACAAAAATCGAAAAGGTACCTAGTCACGGTCTGTATCCCGATCAATATAAGTTTAAAGACAATAAAAATAAAGATTTGGCTAATCTGACGAACGATTTGCTAGCAACCTGTTACAACAATTATCATAGTTTCATTTTCTTTTAACCCATTAATTGCTGAGAGTGACACTGAAGACTTGAGCAGTTTCATATGCTCTGTCTACCATTTTTTGGGAATAAAGGCTTTTAAATACTTCTCTAATAATTAATACGATTATACTTAAATCCTGACCAGAAATACAGAGTGGGGCCTGTAACAAAGGCGAAGAATTGAACTCTAGGCTATTCTCCTTATACTGATCAACATTTGTTCGGCGACTTTTAAAAATAACTTTTATTTAGATTTTTATCACCCTTGAAAGTTTTTTCTAAGAGGTAATGTATTGCGAATTCTGTTAAGTCTAAAGTGTGACAGACAACGTCAATGACAACAATAATGGCGTACATTGAAGCTAATGTATGAAAAATTAAAAATTTAAAGACTTCATAATTTTTAAAAGTCACTTAACAAATGTTGATAAGTCAGTTCAATTCTTCGCCTTTGTTACAATGACTATTGTCAAGGACGCTAATGTTATTCTTATGTATGACAGGCAAGCAATTGAAGCTAATATTTATTTTGTATGTTCAAAAATTAAAAATTTAAAGACTTCATAATTTTTAAAAGTCACTTAACAAATGTTGATCAGTATAAGGAGAATAGCCTACAGTTCAATTCTTCGCCTTTGTTACAGGCCCCACTCTGTATATGACTATTGTCAGGAGGACGCTGTTCAAGCGCTGTTATTCTTATGTATGACAGGCAAGCAATTATGGTCGCTCGATAAGTGATAAAATAGCAGGCCGTCCCTATCACACTATTTTTAAGTGCGATAGGGACGGCCTGATATTTTATCGTCTATCGCGCGACCATGCTTCCCGTGCAGTTCACTATATAAGTAGTATGAAAAAATAGTTCACATAAAATTCCGCAACATGGCGCGTAGACCGTAGTCATGTATTTCTGACCTGCCGGCGTATCATGCTGCCAATTTTATCACTTATCCACGCGGATAAGACATCTGTCACTCTCACACTGACATACTTGCTAAAGCGTGACGGATGCTTTATCCACGTGGATAAGTGATAAAATTGGCAGCATGATACGCCGGCAGGCTTTAAATAATAAGACATTTATCTATATTTGAATCCCTTCATCAAAAACTTCTAATGGATAATCCGAAATCATCAATTAGCTGTCTAAGTAAGTTTAACCATTTAATTGAAATACTCAAGAATATACTAATTACAAGTTTATTTCTGTCAAAAAGTTGCTGAAGCTATTATTAATTATTTTCCTTAATCAGTTACCTATTAAATGGAAAAAGGATTTTGAAACAAAATGATAAACAAGACATCTTATTGTTCGCTTTGTCATTTCATTATGAAGTTGGCCAAAGTTGTAATCTCCTTTGATTGACATTCATTTTAGTTCAAAGCATTGGATCAGACGTTTAAAGACGACTTGTAATTTGGTTATTAAGAGAATTTTAATAGATGATGAGTTATTGTGCTTGTAATATAAAATACTTATTTAAGACTGACTAGGTGGACCATTTTTTTTTTCAAAGTTGCCTTCCCACTTTTTGGATTTGGAAATTTTTATGTGGTTTCCACTCAGAATCGCGAGCTCTTTCAATCTTACTAGGAGAAAAAAAGTGTCCCAAGGCGGCAGCAACGGAATGAAAGGTTTGAAAAATGTATGGAAATCTTGGGACATTTTTGTTCTCCTATCAGGATTGAAAGACCTCGCGATTCTGAGTATGAATCGTGTAAAAAATACCAGTGTCAGAAACAAAGTCGGGTGGACAACTTTGAAACAAATGGCTCAGGCATATTTAAGTAAACCACAAAAAAATTGGGCATGGAAATAATGCTGTGAGATATTACTGTTCACTGCAATAGCAGTAAGTCGGTCTCAAATGTTTCGAATATTTGCAGCAACATTACATGTTGCCTAGTGAATTACCTACTGCTGGAGATGAAGCCATAAACGTCTCTGATTATATCATTGTTCGCCTGCCCTTATCCCAGTCATTTGGAGTCGGCACAGCATCAGCATGTCCTTCTCTTCCATACCTCTCTTTCACCCGTCATCTCATCATTCACTTGTTTCCGTTTCGTATCATTTTTCACACAGCCCATCCACATGTATCTGATTATATGAATGTTGATAATTCACTTATCATTTTTGACGCAATATAGCATTACTGATTATTGCATTGCTGCCACAAGTGTTGCAATGTCGCTGCGCCGATTTATAACATTGACTGCAGTTATGCTGGTACAAACTGAATTATCGTCATCATTTTTTTAATTTAAATACACCCTAGAGGCGGTGTCCCACTGCTGGACAAAGGCCTCCCTAGATTTCCAATCCTCCCGATTAAGTGCAGCATCCGTCCCGTTGTTGAGAAAGGAGTCCAAATCAACCCGCCATCTCTTTCCGGGCCGACCCCTCGGGCGTTTGCGTTTTGGCATCATTATTATTTTATATAATTGTGTCTGCTACTTCACTGAAAAGATTGCTCTTAAGTAGTACAATTTCACAAATGTACTAAATATTTGTCACGCCTTTGGCTCTTCGCTCCCGTTATATTTCGCGTCTGTAGTGTACTAAAGAGCAGAATCAAATCATTAGGGAATAGTTCGATCTAGTCTAGACGCGGGAATCGTGCCAAGTACTACACAACACAAGCGCCTATTATTTTGGCCTTCAGTCAAGAGGCAAATGCTTCTCTTCATGTAACATGCCACTTAACTGGTCCTAGACTTAAAATATAATTCTAATCCAAAATTACCTTGTAATTTTTCGAATGTCATCCAACCAATTCAACCAAACATTAACACTAATACTCCCACACTGGTTGCTATAAATGTAATATATGTCAATGTGTGACAGGGACAGCGCGATGACATTCATATTACGCTGTCCCTGTCACGCCGTTTTATATAACATTATATCAGCCAGTGTGGCCACCGTAACCATTTTAATTTTGGTGTGTACTCACTAATTGTTTACCCTAACCCCTAACAGGTGATTTTCAATCCGCAAGGCAAAACGATTAATAATTACCGTTTAGCTGGTAATCAGAGGAAGCGATGGATGAAATTAATAATATTCCATACGATCTCAATATTGCGCCTGAACGGGCGAGGCTCACAATTTCTCCTTCTGCATCGTGATGGGATATCAAATTGACAATTTATCGATTCGATGATACGGGTGCTGATTTGATTTATATTTTTATAAATTCAATCCAACTTTAGATTCATGTGAACTAGATTGAGAGAGAATCTATTTTTAAATAGATTCTCTCTCAATCTAGTTAGCGAACTTTGTAAAAAAAATATAGATTTAATGTTATTCTATCTTTTCATAGGGGAAACTAATTCAAGTATACAAGTTTTTATTTATTTCAGACCCACATAACAATCCATACTTCCATACTAATATTGTAGTACGAGTTCTTAACCAGATGTACAGTCCGGTCTGGCTGAAAGCATGAAAGCATGTATATAGCTTATAGGTTTATAAGAAAATATGGAAGTAGAAACACACCGAGGTGTCAATGTTTCCCCTCTTTCCACTTTTGTATCCCTGATTTCAGTTTTTTAATAGTTCCATGAAAACAGTGAAAGCTACCATCACAATGTCCAGGAGAAGTATATTCTTCACAAAATTCTCTACAATATTGTCTTTGGAAGTATAAAGCTAGAACTTATAATTTTCAAACTTTACTGATTTTCCCCTAACGATAGTTCTCTTTGGTGACCTGAACGATAAGTTTAGTAAGACTAGCGACTTTGCTCTTTTACCTGTGGCGATGTTGCTTCACAAAATTGATCCTTGGGTCAAACTGATCCGGTTTAGCTCAATAGTCATGAAATCGCACGTCACTACCCCCCACAAAGACAAGAGGAAAGGGCCGGTTTCCTCGGTGAAAACTATGCATTACTGCTTTTTGCTCTAAGTGACTAGGGCAAATCGTATATCATTTTCGTGTAATATACGGACGAGTTTATCATTTCTGAAAAAAATCGTTGCACCTTTTCATACAAAAATAGTAGCTTTTGTTTGAAAGCTGAGGTAGTCGGGAGTGTTCTTAGCCATGTTTTAATTATGAAAATCGGTCCACTATGTCGGGATTTTGCCAAAATTTTAATTTTGTGGTTAGGTTATTGATGGTGGGTTGTTATATTTATTTTTTCGTTTGGGAACATTAATTGCATGTATAAAATACGCAAGTAGCACTGATTGACTAGCGCGTTCTCTATTAAATGATTTCCGGATTACCAATATAATCTTTTCGATTTTGAACACAGAACTATATTTAGAAATAAGTAATTAGTTCCTCTATAGCAGCCGAGCGTGCCACATTTTGTACTGAGCTCGTTACTTACCTGTGATAGAGAATTTGTCTCAGACCCTCACGTGTTCATAATTTATGTATTGTTTTAATTAAATTATAATTTATAATAAAATGAAGTATTATTTATGTTTTCGTTGACTTCAACTTGCAAAAATTGACGGCCGAAAGTTGCAAACTGTGAGTAAACACGGACAACCAAGTCTTTTTGACTGAGTTGGTTTGACACACTAAGGATTCGCGTTGGCTTGATCTATGAAATCTCTGATTTTGAAATTGTGTGTAACTACAGGTGAAACCGCGCACATAACAATAACATACAACAACATACAATCACGCCTGTATCCCATAAAGGGGTAGGCAGAACACATGAAACTACTGCCACAGCTTCAGTGCCACTCTTGGCAAAAAGGGGTTGAAAGAAAACGAAACTGTGACATTGGAGTGACAGGTTGCCAGCCTCTCGCCTACGCCACAATTTAACCCATATCCCATAGTCGCCTTCTACTACACCCACGAAAAGAACGGGGGTGGTGAAATTCTTAACCCGTCACCACACAGGCAATAACTATGTTGTTAATAATATAGTACTTTAGCTTAGCTTATAATATAAGTACTAATATATTAGACTGTCTAGACACCACCTGCTGGTACACATTGTATGAGTATCATGTTTTGCTTTTAAATTTCCCAGGCAGTAGGATTGCTAAATAATTCAATATTACTTTTCTGAGAATGTATTATATTTCTTGATAGTCACATTTAAGTTTGAAAATGAGAATTTAGCAGAGAATTATAAGAAAAGTACCCTGAAAAATAATTTTGATAATTTTCTTATTTTCGTTCGGCGTTAATATATTATGTACTTGTAAGTTGTACCTAAATATTCTTACAAATATTTTAATTAATCAATGGGAGAGTTGGTACACTTAGTACATTCTACTTCTAGTTCTACCCATAAGTATGAATACTAATAAAATTTGTATTTATTTACATCTTCCAATGAATCATACATTTGTTAGATTTGTTTTCAAACTATGTCGAAATGCGTATGTGCAGTTGTGAATTTATTTCAACCAAATACCAAAATTATGACACATAAAGAAAATCGGTGAAATGTACAGTCAACCAATTAGAATCCTAGGCCACTGTAGAACCCTGTCGTATTGACACCGTCCTTTATTTGCTATTGAAGTCAGTATGACTTTTACTGTGAAAGGGTTATATAGTGGCCTAGGATTCAGATTGGTTGACTGTAGGTACAATAGGTACTACTATATTTTATTTATTATTTTCTCGACGTTTCAATATTCCTTAGCATTAATACTCGAGAAGCTGCAATGGTCACGAGCGAGGCGCGATGCATAACTTGCGGAAATAGTTTGTAATAGCGGGCGAACGTTGCACTGTTTGCACTAGAGCAATTGTTTGTTGACATTTTCTATCGATTTACAATAACGTTACAATTACAAAATAATAGACCACTCTAGGCCACAACCGCGACTTGCAATTTGTGCGGGCGTAGCCGAAAAAAAATCATAAAATTTGTTTATTTCGATACAATCTGCTTGGTGGTGACTGACTAGCTGTTAAGCATGTATCGAGGCCGGTGTCGTAACTTATAGACTTTAGAATTTTGTTTTAATAACAGCCTATCACATATTGAAACCGAAATTTGTATCACTAATAACATAATGACATAGCACTGACAACATAATCCCATAGTGGATACCCCCTCCCAACTGAGGGGGGACTGAAATCTTCTCGAGGCTGAGGCGTAGGGTTAGAGCCGGCGTAGCTTTATTTGACGTTCATATGCCTTGTAATATGCCTATTGAATGCTCATTTCATTTTCTGTTTTTTCATGGCCTCAATAATTGAATATGTCTGTGCGATTTATACATATTTAATTCAACGATCAACGTTGTAGAATAAGAGTTTTCAATCGTGAGGATGGCTTCAAACTATTAAATTTATGGAATCCAGTGATTTGTTTGTGTAAAAAACCGGTGAAGTCAAATTGAACAAACGTAGTGATACTGTGAGTGTAGTGTGTTTGGACAGACCATCGTGTGAATGCGACCAGTGGTATCGCTGAAAGTGAACGCAGCCGACGCGCGCGAAGGACGGCAGATCGCGCGCTGTCTACGCAACTTTGACATCCACCCGCCTTCGTCCGTTTTCCGTGATCATGATGCATGCAACTGCGTCAAAACATTGGGATCTCGACAAAAGTCAAAAAGGTAGTCACGGTCTATTGTAACCTATTGTTATTTACCGGTTATACGGGGTTAGGCAGAGTGTGGATACCAATGGAAATACTAGTTTACGTGGTGAGCAATATATTTTGAGTGACATATTTACAAACACAACGTACAAAAACATAAATATTCAAACTGCTGTCACATAAGTAATGGTTTACTTTATGCCAGCATAGTGCACACATATGCAACCTCCAATACACCCTCTTAAACTATTACGTATAATGGACATAAGTATAATTATTATATTATCAGTTTTGTACACGTTTGCACTCGGTACATAAAAATAAAAAATTAAGTTTCTAACTTTCGTACTTGACTGTACACAGACATAGAAAACCGCCAACAAATTAAAATTACGCATAATAAAGTAACTTTAGAAAAATTATTCTATTACCTACACAAAACATTTATAAAAATATATCAAACACCTAACTCTAACACTAATCCGCCCTCTTAATAGGATAATTTGACAGGGATAAATCCTTCAAAAAACCTTTTAACTTAGGGCTAGAAACACTCTTAGTTAAGATGTCCGCTATCATTTTATCCGTTGGCATGTACCTAATTTCAACTTTATTAGCCAGTACACACTCACGGACAAAATGAAATTTGATATCGATATGCTTTGTCCTATTATGCATCATCTTGTTAGCTGCTATTTTATGCGCCGACTGATTGTCATTGTAAATGACTACAGGTTTACCCTCTACAGTCGTCAAACTGTTCAGTAAGCTACGCAAATACAATGCTTCCTTGGAAGCCTGACTAAGCCCTAAGTATTCAGCTTCTGTCGAGCTCAAGCTTACTGTCGGTTGTTTTTTACTCTCCCAACAGACAATATTTTGGCCTAGCTTAAAAATTAGCCCAGTGAAAGATCTACGATCGAGCGCGCCACCCCAATCTGCATCTACATAGCCACGTAAGTCTAAATCACCCGTTTTTCGAAAGGTTAGGCACATATTAGACGTACCCTTTAAATACCGTAAGACCCGTTTCGCACACTTAAAGTGTATTTCACCAAAACACGAATTAAATTGAGAAAGTACACTTACCGCGTGTGCAATGTCTGGACGCGTATTGCAGGCTAAATAATTTAGACAACCTATCAAATTTTGATACGGTAGGTGGCAGTGGGAATCGTCCGATCTCTCTAATTTCATTCCAACTTCCAAAGGAGTCGTTACTGGCTTAGCATCTGTCATGTTGAAGTCACTCAAGCAGTCTAAAATAAACTGTTCCTGATCAAGATGAATAAGTCCCTTCTCTCGTCTCAGTCTCATGCCTAAAACATGTCTAGCCGCGCCTAAATCTTTCACTTTAAACTTGTCAAGCAAACCTGATTTTAATTTTTGCTTTTCCTGTTCACAATTGCCGAATATAAATAAATCATCAACATAAATCACGACAATTAACTTCTTGTTACCTTTAAGCTGTTTTTGATACAAACACGGTTGAATTTTGGATTGTACAAAGCCTAAATTTAACATTTCATTATCTAACTCTTTGAACCAAGCATTCGAGGCTTGTTTCAAACCATACAGTGATCGCTGCAGCTTACATACCTTGGTTTCTTGACCTTTGGTGACTGCTCCTTTCGGTTGAAGCATGTAAATGTCCTCTTTGATCTTCCCGTATAAAAACGCAGTCGTGACATCCCATTGGTCAATAAACCAATCGTATTCAGCAGCTAGCGAGAACAATAATCGTAGAGTAGAGCTTCTAACTACCGGAGAGTAGGTCTCCGTATAATCTACACCACATACCTGTGTAAACCCTTTCGCTACGAGTCTAGCCTTGTACTTCGTTACCTTGCCGTCGCTATCTTTCTTGATCTTGAACACCCATTTGCACTGGATTGGTTTCTTGTCAGCTGGTAGATCTACTAACGTCCACGTCTGGTTCTCCTTCAACGACGTAAGTTCATCATCTATAGCTTTCTGCCATAACTCGCTGTCTGGTCTCGCCAATGCATCCTCTATGGTTACAGGATCTCCATCAAGATTGCTCTCTTTGGCATACATAACGTTGCAACCGTACCGATCAACTTGTCTGCGTTCTCTCTGAGGATACCTCCTTTCTGTTAGGTCAGGTATTATCACTTCGTCATTAGTGACCACCTCATAGGGTACGCGCTCATGTGCATGTACATCGGGTTCAGGTACTATGTTTTCATCTACAGTATCAAGAAATCCATTCTCGTTCACTTCTGATACTTCAGGAATACTCGTGGATCCATTTGGTAAACAGGACTGATCATCAGAGTCCGTACTCAGGCTGATAATAACTTCCGACGACTTCTCGACATCATCCTTTTTAAGAAACACATTCTCTAAAAATTTGACATCTCTAGCAGTTGTCACTTCACCCGTCTTTGGATTCATCAAACGATAACCTTTCTGATTATCTGGATAACCTATGGAAATCATTGGTTCCGTCTTCATGTCCAATTTACGTCTCTTTTGTTTTGGTATCAGTCTATAAGCCACACAACCAAATATTCTCAGATGACTGACATCCAATTCCTTTCCAGTCCAAAGCTTTTCAGGCACTGTATCGTTCAAAGCTTTCGTGGGACTTCTATTCTTCAAATATACAACAGTATTAACGGCCTCCGCCCAATACTTTTTGCTCAAATTCGATTCTGACAGTAGTGTTCTTGCCTTGTCCATAATCGTGCGATTCGCCCTCTCAACAACAGAATTCTGCTCGGGCGTGTAGGGTACAGTAGTCTGGTGCTTTATTCCTGCGGACTTCAAAAAAGCATTAAATTTCGCATTACAGTACTCTCCACCTCCATCCGATCTTAAGACTTTAATAGATTTACTCGTTTCCTTCTCTACTTCCGCCTTATATTCACGGAACTTATCAAAAGTTTGACTTTTATTTTTCAAAAAATAAACATGAGTCTTCCGAGTATAATCGTCAATGAAAAGCAAGAAATACCTTGAACCTCCAACTGACGGCTCTTCCATGGGTCCACATAAATCACTATGAACGATTTGTAGAACTTCCGTGGCTCTCGTACCTTTGTTTTTAAAGGGACTCTTGCACGTCTTTCCTTCAATACAGGGAATACACGGTTCGCACAAATCAGTGCTCTTAAAATTCAATCCGGTGACGAAGTTTTTCATTTTCAACATATAATTTCGGGATAAATGGGCCAAACGTTTATGTAAAAGATTCGAAATGTTTTTATTTTCTGTTGACAGTGTCAAATTGACGACATTGTTTTTCTTTTCTGTCAACTCATAAATGCCATCGACTTCTTGACAGCTAGCAATAATTCGGTTCTTCTTTTGAATTACGCAACCTTTTTCGTCGAAAATAATAGTACATTTCTTCTTAGTTAAATCGCTTACCGAAATTAAATTCATGGACAAATCGGGAACATGCATGACGTTTTCTAAACTCAATTTTTCATTCTCGCTGACTTGGGGCTCAGCATTCCCTCGTCCTGTTACTGACAACTTCTCACCGTTTGCTACAGATATCTTCATGCTGCCTCTTTCAGGTTTATAGGACAACAACTTACTTTTGTCGTGCGTAAGGTGGTTGGAGCATCCGCTGTCAAGATACCACCTATCTTTGTCGATCGCCTCCTTGGTATTCAGGCAGACATTAGCGGTCTTGCCTCGCACCTTGCACTCGAACGCCTTATGTCCTTGTTCGTGGCACTTGAAACACTTATAAACAAACTTTTGCTTACGATCATTAGGTTTAGGTGTAGATCTCGCATCGTTTCGTGTTTTTCGTGTCACTAACGCTTGCTCGTAGTCTGTGTTCAACTTGCTCTGCCGACCTCCTTCTTGAAGCAATTTTGTCTTTATTTGCTCTAACGTGATCTTTTGGCCACTATTATCTACAGCCATTATGAGAGGGCTGTACTCAGGCGTCAGACCACCGAGCAAAATCGATATCAACCAATCTTCCTCGATTTTTGCGTCGATATCATCTAATTGCTGTGCCAGGAATGTGACTTTGGCAATGTAGCTCTCCATAGAATTAAAATGGTCTAACTTATAGTTAAAGAGCTCTCAGCAATACTCAATATTGAATGTGAAAATGAGTTGTGTAATAATTATAAGTTTTATTTTAATCGTTTAATAGACACACACATTACATGGTCAGGATATAACTTTCCAACACCGTCAAACTTCCAAAATGTAACTAGCATTTCATAGTACGGTCAACAACACAGCTGTGAATAGAAAGTGCCAAAAATATGTATACAGAATTTTACCTTACATTAAAATAATAATCTTTATTAAAATTTACATGAACATATTTACATAATTATATAAGAAACTAAGACTAAAAAAGCTTAATCCAAAAAAATACATAAATCTAGGCCTTTCAGGGATTGTACCAAGGATACATTTCGTCGCCGTATCCCAATGCTGATACGTTGTGCGAGGAAATCGCCAGCTTTTCGGTTACCTCAACCAGACCCTTCGCGATTTCTGTGAACAACTTGTTCGCACTGGGACCCCATAAACCTAGAGTTTCTACGCCAAAGGTGTGAATACATATTTTTGAAATTTTGTCTGTAGGAGTATTAACAGCTGTGTTGCAGACTGTACCAAGTTTAAACCTCCGTTAAACCTGTTATTTGCAAAGCGAAAATTCGTTGGTACAATAAAATATTCCGCTCGGAAACTTGCAAATGCCATATCGGTTTCATATGTAACGTGGCTGCATTTCTCGCTTTCTGGCAGCTTATTTAAGTATTAATGAATTTAAAGTCCATAGTTGCTTTGCAGTAATTTTCACTCTGTAATAAATTTGAACTGAAAAGTCTAGTCTAGTCTACACTGACTTAGAGGACTACGAAGCTGCTAAGTTCGAAACCTGAGCCTGTCCAATGCCATGAGTTTTGAAAGTTTGAGAATACGTTTACGCTATCAATTAAAACAAGAATCAGGATTCAGGCGTGACTTTTAGCAAATCCATGATAATTTAAAGTCATGGATATTTTCTTATATGTACTAACACATATAAGTATGTATATCGTTACACTACGTACAAGTACAGTGCGCAAACGTAATAAGGGCGATAAATGAAACCAGGCATATAATTCAATATTGTTATCATTAATTAAAAGGTGTTTTTGAGTTACTCTTAAGTTTCAGCCCATAATTAATTTTTGAAAAATTTCCCAGCAGCAATGTACTGTAAACGTTGTTGCGATGACAATCAATGACAACTGTCAACGAGCGTTTAACGCGAGTTTGCGTTACGTTGCGGGCCGAATTAATTTGCATGGATAAAAAAAATATTTCAATTTGAAGTAAAGGTTATCTAATTCCATTTTTTATGTCCTATACTCACCACCGTTAAGAGGTTCGCCCGTATTAGGTTTACACCCTTTATAAGTCATAAACAAACCCGATTGAAGAAAAAAAATCAAAACCACTTTTTAATTTCACTCCGTTTACTCGTAATTTGATTTACCAACAGCTCAAGAAATAATTTTTTTTTTATCCATTCTTATCCTTACTTGCAGGTCTTACCGAGAAGTAATTTACTGCGACAAGCGCACACACTAAGCCCTCTTTTCAATTTACCAAAATAAACAAACCAGCTCCCGTAGCCGAATGGCATTTCTGCCACGCGAAACGAAAACGAAACGCCGCGAAAGGTAGTCTGGCTCTGTCACGCCAATACGCAAAGGCGATAGAGATAGATACCTACGAGCATTTTGTTTCGTGAGCGTTTGTGCCATTCGGCTACGTACCCAGGCCTCGTAGCCAAATGGCGTTACTGCGACGCGAAACGCCACCGAAACGCCGCAGAAACACTCCGCGATTCTAATATCGCCACGCTACAAGTACATGCTGGCGGCCACGAGTTCGCGGCCTAATCAGGGGTGGCGCGCGTTCTCACGGAACGCACGTTCGCACTTTCTATTGTTACTTTACGTCGCGAGTTTTTTTAAGGTTCATATGCGATGTCCACGTGTAAGGCTAATAACGCCTAGTAAAATAGTCATCATGAATAAAATAGAGGACATAAGAATAAAGGACAATCTTAGACAGATCTCAGTCCCACGGAAAAGTTCAATAAGCCTTCTGATGTTGGGACTTAAACAAAAACATTATAAATACTGTATGTAGAAAGTACCCAAGACTTGAATATAATAGTACTTATAACATTTTATCTGAGTATTAATTCGTTTTAATCCATAAGCATAAGCAACCCTATCGTCCGACGCTGCGCACGGTCGGCTCGTTTCTTTGTTAGAAATTTGAAGGCATTTAAAAAGGCGGCATTTCGTGAACTTCAAAGCAGTGGGCCTTCTGTACTTGAACTATTATATATTCTGTGGTCTGGCTCTGTCCCGCCAATACGCAAGAGCGATAGACATAGCTACGAAAGGTATATTATCGTGAGCGTTTCGTGAGTGCGGAAAAGAGGAAGTTCGAAATAGGTGGCGATAAATTAAAACACTCCCTGTTTTAAACTGACACAAGTTAGGAATTTTCCCTTCGCACGTGTATCGTACGACGGTTTTCATTACAGATGGGCCATGAACCAAAACCGTTGGCACTAGTGCGATGCAGTAATAAAAAGTCAAAAAAAAAAATTGGGGGACACCTTACACAGATCAATGGTGCAATGGTGCATCCATACTAAAAATATGAAATGAAATAAAATTGGGGGTTGCACACCAAAAAGGATACACAGATCAACTATTAGCTCCAAACTAAGCAAAGCTAGTACTATGGGTGCTAAGCGACGATATACATAGTTAAATAGATAATATCTGTGCTCATCACACAAATAAATGCCCTTACCATTA
The DNA here is from genome assembly GCF_023078275.1 of Leguminivora glycinivorella. NCBI lineage: Eukaryota > Metazoa > Arthropoda > Insecta > Lepidoptera > Tortricidae > Leguminivora > Leguminivora glycinivorella. The sequence goes on from NC_062979.1 coordinate 4,039,768, forward strand.
ATAACCATTAATTGCATAAAAATCACTCTTCAATAAAAAAAAACTTTCAGTTCTCACTATTCTTAGAGTCAATTAGTTCATCTAGCAAAATTTTAATTGGATAGATTCATTTTTCATTTCATCCTCTTCAAAGAGACTCTAGTTAAGAGGCTTAAAACAGATAGAGGGCAACTCGCTTATTAACGAGATTTAATTGGCTATTATGAATAGTAATTCATTGACTTATCATTATCGTTGAATCAATTGTATATATACATAATTTTTTTTTATAGCCTATAATGTGCCCCACTGCTGGGCAAAGGCCTCCTGTTTTCCGCCACTCGTCACGGCTCTGTGCATGCTCTCGCCAGCCGCCACGAAATGAGTCCAGGTCTTTCCGCCATCTCGTCTTTGGTCTACCTCGGCCTCTGGTAATTTGTGGTCACTTCGGTCCATTTGGTCGCTACCTTGGCCCATCTCTCCGAATGCATGCGACAGACGTGTCCCGCCCAATCCCACTTCAGCTTGGCTGCCTTCACACCAACATCTGCGATACCTGATTTGGAGCGCAGCTCCGTGTTCCTTATCCGATCGATTCTACGGACTCCAAGTATGCTGAGCTCCATTGCTCGCTGACAAATCTTGAGTCGGAACTTTTGCCGTAATAATAAAATTGTTTAAAAACCGGCCAAGAGCGTGTCGGGCCACGCTCAGTGTAGGGTTCCGTAGTTTTCCGTATTTTTCTCAAAAACTACTGAATCTATCAAGTTAAAAACAATTTTCCTAGAAAGTCTTTACAAAGTTCTACTTTTGTGATTTTTTTCATATTTTTTAAACATATGGTTTAAAACTTAAAGGGGGGGGACGCACTTTTTTTTCCTTTAGGAGCGATTATTTCCGGAAATATTAATATTATTATAAAACGATCTTAGTAAACCCTTGTTCATTTTTAAATACCTATTCAACAATATATCACACGTTGGGGTTGGAATGAAAATAAATATCAGCCCCCACTTTACATGTAGGGGGATACCCTAATAAAACATTTTTTTTCCATTTTTTATTTTTGCACTTTGTTGGCGTGATTGATATACATATTGGTACCAAATTTCAGCTTTCTAGTGCTTACGGTGACTGAGATTATCCGCGGACGGACGGACGGACGGACAGACCTGGCGAAACTAGTTGACTACGGAACCCTAAAAATCTACTAGCATTGTAAAAATATATAATGTAAAAGGATGAAAGTAATGTGACGAGAAAGGTATACGAATGAATGTAGTAGGAAGTAACGGGAGAGGAAAACTGAGGACTCTGACGAGATGCATCAACTGTGTGAGACATGATATGAAACGAAATCAAATTAATGATGAGATGACGGGTGATAAATATATATGGAAGAGGAAGATAATTATACTGCGTCGACCCCAAGTGCCTCGAACAAGGGCAATATTATGTATTATTTTTTTAAATTATTAACATTTTAGAATAACTAAACTTCATCAATAATAAATAGCAAATAGTTAAATTCGCCAGATTCCATTTAAAATTACTACTTTATTCTTATAGTCTTGAAGAAAATGCTAGTCCAAAGTAGCTTTTGCCTGCGGCTTTTCGCGTTAGGAAGAGACAAAAAGTAGCCTACGTCACTCTCCATCCCTTCAACTATTTTCATTTAAAAAAAAACACGTCAATTCATCGCTCTGTTTTGCCGTGAAAGACGGACAAACAAACAGACACACACACTTTCCCATTTATAATATTAGTAAGGTACAGCGGGGCAAATCTTGACTGGGGGTCAAATGTAACTGGTTAATTTTTTACATGTTTTACAATGTTTGCATTATTAAATAGAGTGTCCACCGGTTATATATGGTAGGTGTGTTCAGTGGATACATGTAGAACTCAACATCATAGTGTAACAATGGAAAAAATGGATTAGTTACAATTGTCGAGATTTGCCCCGCTGTACCTTATGGATTTAATTGTCAAGTGTCGCAAATAATTCTTGTCCGAAATATAAATTTATACTGGTATTAAAAATGACGTCATAAAATCCAAAAATATTCGCCACAAGTACCATAATTGTATTGCTGTCAATTTCCAGGACGAATGGCCGGACGCTTTCATCTCCGCAAAACGAATTCTCATCGGCGGAGATAAATGTGTAATTTCATTTTACATGCTACCCTGAAGAGGTTGGCCGCGGAGCAGGGAAAATTGTGGAGAAAGAAGTAAATAGACATATTTTTAAATTAAAGGAAAAATGGAAAAATTCACACCTCCGGCAGAACCCGAACCTGCGACCTTTGGCATTGAAAAAAAAAAGAAGAAGTAAACAGGTCAAAAAATTGCTAAGATGCAACTTTTTTGTGGATACCATGAATTAAAAGGGCCAATATACCATAGGTGAGCAATTCCCGTTAAGTTTGTACGATCATCTCCGATTTTAATAAAATTGGTAGGCTGATAGAGTCCATGATCCACTAGGTTTCCCAAAATGTCCTATGTAGTTTGTATCAAGGAGTGGCGGCCTCAAGGAGGAAAGCGAGCCCGCAAACGCCCCGTACACACCTGGAGGCGGAGCGTAGAGAACGAGCTGCGGGAGTTCGGTCTAAGTTGGAACAAGGCCAAGGCGGTGGCTCAAGATAGAAAGGCGTGGAAGGATCTTGTGGAGGCCCTATGCACCTATCTATGGGGTGCCCTAGGACGATCAACAAAAACAACAACAAATTTAAAATTGTAGGTACGTTTCTTTCAGCAGTTAGTACCAACGCTAGTTCGGTAATGCTTTCATATTAGTTTTCAGGTTTTAGCGTTCACGATGATCACACATTATAACTTTAAATACTTCCTTGAGATAACAAGGACTCGAATCTTTGAAGGTCTCTAAACGTAATAATGCGCGATTAAGACCTGTTTATACAGTTGTAATACTTTCATATCCTCACTCATAATAGAGCTCTTATTTTTTTTGTCATTTTTTTATTTTGTTTTTTTTTTTTAGGGAATTTTAGGTCAATTGTACTCAGAATCAGGAGTAGGTACTTAATCTCACTGGGAGATAAAAAGTGTCCCAGAATTTCCATACATTTTTGTAACTTTCCTCTTTTGTTACCCCACACAACATGTACGGAAAATGGTAACAAAATAAGAAAAAATCGTATGGGACAATTTTTTTAACTACTAGGATTGAAAAAGCTAGTGGATCTGAGTAGAAATAACATAAGTTTTTTTTAATTTTTAAATATTTCATAAAAGTGGCGAAAAAAAAAGAAATGCTCAATAAGCGAAATACGGCACATAAGCCCTTTGAATTTCATCTCTGAGTTTGTAAGAATTTTCAATTTCATTTTTTGTCTCATCTCCGTATTTTTCATTACGCCGCTGCACCATATTCTAACCGATGTGGTGAAATAGAAAATTAAAACCCCAAAGCTTTGTACACAATTCTTTGTGGTGTAAATTGAGGGTTCTTCTGAATTTATTCCCATTCAGATCACGCTATTGTTGTTATGTTTAATTTATCTCGAGCCTTTTGTTTTTACACGCTTCTTTTATAAGTAATTTTACGCTTACCTAAGATAAATTACTGGTCAACCATTTTTCTGCGTATCCATATTGAGTAATTTAAACAATAATTAATATTAAGATGGGAGTCGTGAGAGGAGTTTGCTACTCGGAGAGTGGACTGGCGAACTGCTTTCAGTACGGGACTTAGTAACTTTGAACAAGCCCGAAGACCTTGACGCCAAACGTCAGCTCCGAAAATCTCGTCCCAAGCCCTCCTACAACTATAAGTACTTATAACTCTTCTGGTCAGTTCTTGTTTAGATCGCGCGCTTGAATAACAAAATCGACCACCGATTGGTTGGCTTTCTGTGATAAAGCGCGAAGTTGTCTCTCGACCTTGAAATAAAAATCCAAAAGAGATCTTACCGAAGAGCCAGCGATTACAACATCAATAAAAAGTCTATTATCCGGGGAATCATTATTATAAACGGGCGACACTGATAACTGTGCTCCTTGATGTCGGATTTTCAAAACCAAATTTGGATTTGCAAGTCACGCTCGTGCTCATGCACGTAACGATGTAGGTATTTTAAACAAATCTCTCTTTTTTTTCATAAATAATAATAAATAAAAAAAAATTAAAGCTTGCCAGGATGTCGCCGTCGACGGATACGTCTAGGAGGACATCATCATCATCATCAATATTAACATACATCTTTGGATATACCGACCTACCGATTTTTTAGTCGGTCTAGCAAAAACAGTCATGGACAGGAAACGCATAACAAAAGGTAATCGGCAAAAAATAAATAAAAGTGCTTGGCACATTAATACCCAATAGATTACAACCTTTGACATTTCAAATTTTAATTTTGTGGTTAGGTTATAGTAAGTTTCTTATACAAAATGAAGGATCCTACATTTGAATCCAGCCAAAATAAATATTACGTCCCAAGCAAACGCCAACCAAGCATCTATCTCGTCTTAACGCCGTTTCCTCCGTTCTTTATTCAAATACGAAAAGCGTTCAAGTTGGCGCTGACGTCACAGGAACCGGAAGCCGCGCTTCCTGCTCCCGCGCAAACTCGATCAGTTATTTTGAAAATAGAACGGACCCGGATGTGGAATAAATCAGCCGGACGGTCTGACAGATTGGAACTTGGAATTGGTTAAGTTTGTTTATCTGTGACATAAGCAGTTTGACCGCGATAGCTTTGGAACTATTTCGGTGACCTTATTAGTAGATTTTACTTTAAGGGCCTTATAAACGGTGCGCGAACAAAACATGGCCCATTTCACAATACTAACAATGAGGAGGCACATTGACATTTTATCCCGCCAGGCGGCGCCTCTGCAAGTATCTAGATGTGTCACTGTCATTCATATGTGAGAGAGAGATAATAATATCTTCTCGCTCTCACGTATAAAATTCTTTATCAGTGCAATCATATGGACCACGCAATGGACTATCGTGTGGCGCCATCTGTCATAATCTTTGAGTGTGCCTCCTCATTGTCGGCCGACAGTGACATTTCCCCTTCATTGCCTGTTTAATAAGGTCATACTGACGCTGAGTAACAATGCTAAATACTATTGTATGTCGCTGCGAGATAGACTACCCGTCCTTATGTCATTAATCATCCTCCTTGCGTTATCCCGGCATTTGCCACGGCTTACGGGAGCCTGGGGTCCGCTTTGACAACTAATCCCAAGATTTGGCGTAGGCACTAGTTTTAACGAAAGCGACTGCCATCTGACCTTCCAACCCGAAGGGTAACTAGGCCTTATTGGAATTAGTCCGGTTTCCTCACGATATTTTGCTTCACCGAAAAGCGACTGGCAAATATTAAATGACATTTCGCACATAAATTTCGAAAAACTCATTGGTACGAGCCCGGGTTCGAACCCCCGACCTGCGGATCGTAAGTCGCACGCTCTTACCGCTAGGCCACCAGCGCCATATGTCATTAATACAGTTAAAAAATTAACTTTTTAACAAAAAATAAAACCGCCTTCAAAAAAAGCGTGTTACAAAACACGGAGAAACTAAAAAGCCAAAAATAATAAACCTTCGAATTCAGATTTCTTATCGGATTTCAATAATCTAAACATCCAAATTATAAACAAATCAATTATTTTTGTAGTCTGGCATAAATTAAATATAACAAGATCATACCATCCCATACATTAAAATGCGACCGCCTACGAACGCGCTTACACTCCACCATACATAGATGGCGCCACAAAAAATGCCTTGTTGCCACCGATTATTTGTAGATTGGCATTAAGTGTCAATTCCGAGCCGTAAATCGATGTCAAAAGTGACACTTAACGCCATCTACAACTATAATCGAAAGCTACAAGACATTTTTTTTGTGGCGCCATCTATGTGTGGTGGAGTGTAAGCGCGTTCGAAGGCGGTCGCATTTTAATGTATGGGATGGTATGATCTTGTTATATTTAATTTATGCCTATATGTAACAATCGTAGGCATTTTTAATGTATGGGATGGTATGATCTTGTTATATTTAATTTATGCCTATATGTAACAATCCATTGGGTTAACTATATAAATAAAATAAAAATTAGTCCCTTTTTGAGGAGTATCAGATTTTAAATTGTATTTTTAAGTCGGGACGGTTGTTTTAGATGATTAGACTTTAATAATAAAAACATTTTGCCTTAGTCTCAGTTTTAAAATAATGACTCGAAAATAATATATATATAATAAGTAACCTATTAGAAGTTATATTTTAATTTGTCTATTTTTACTTAAAATGTATAAAAAGAGACCGAAACGACTCCACAGTCAAACTAACCAAGTTTTGCGGAGCATAGCATAGTCATTATGTTGTACTTCTTGTTATTTATTTATTTACTTCTTGTTTTTAACCCCCGACGCAAAAACGACGGGGTGTTGTAAGTTTGACGTGTCTGTCTGTGTGTGTGTCTGTCTGTTTGTCTGTCTGTCTGTCTGTGTGTGTGTTTGTCTGTGGCCTAGTAGCTCCCGAACGGATGAACCGATTTCGATTTAGTTTTTTTTGTTTGAAAGCTGAGTTAGTCGGGAGTGTTCTTAGCCATGTTTTATGAAAATCGGTCCACTATGTCGCGGTCGGGAGTTTTTTTCAAAAATTTTAATAAATAAATAAATAATAAAATATAATAATGTCTTTCGCATCTCAGTAACTTTAACATAAAAGGATTATTTGTTAAAACTTTTAGCAATATATATTTAATTACGTTTTATTATCTAGAGAACTAATTCCAATTTACTTGCAAAACTTAGAAATCATAAATCATCTTCTTAGCTTAAAACTTATTTCTTAGTAAAAAAACTTTTATTAATAAATTGCGTTGCTGTTAATACTTAAGAAGATTAATTAATATCAGTTTCGTTAAGAATTGAGGAGATAATTTTACAGGAAAGATACGTAATAACTTCGTAGAAGATTTTGGGTTCGATGATACTGAATATCTGAAGACCGGTCTGGCGCAGTCGGTAGTGACCCTGCCTGCTACGCCGCGGTCCCGGGTTCGAATCCAGATATTTGTTCCTGAGTCATGGATGTTTTCTATGTATGTAAGTATTTATATATTATAATATATATATCTTTGTCTGAGTACCCACAACACAAGCCTTCTTTGAGCTTACCGTGGGCCTCAGTCAATCTGTGTAAGAATGTCCTATAATATTTATTTTATTTATTTATCTATTTGCTTATATTATTTAATTATGCCCCTAAGTTGACTGAGCATACTTATGACAGCCTGCCATCGACTATAGTAGCGTGCTCGAAGTCACACATCTTGGAGACTGTCTAGTCCCTACTGACAGTTTTCACGAGACAATTAAAAAAAATGAACACACAAAGGCCAGAGACAATAATATGGTACACTCTTGGGTCGACACGTTCGTTTTTCGTCACGTTCCTAAATTTGTCAAATTCTGCTTTCGTCAGCCTTTCCTTATTCGTCACGGTCGTCGATGGTCTTTCTCAACTACGGTCAATTTCGTTGTTCATCTCTATCTTAATCCGTCTCGTTTTTTACTCATCATAACCTTCTTTCGTCATGTTCGCTGTTAAATATATGTTTTTCGTGTTTTTTCGTAGTCTTAGGTCGGTACAAACTTAGAATATGACCAAATACGAAATGACGAAAAACAATTCAGTCGAAATAAGAAAAAGGTCAACAACTCATTATGGTCAAAGACGATAATGACTGCAGTCTAAGTTGACGAATCAAGAATGGCTGACGAAAGCAGAATCGGACAAATTTGGGATCGTGACGAAAAACGAAAAACGTGTCGACCCAAGAGTATACCAATAATATTTCCTATCATCACAGGTAGGTAACTATGTCAATATAAAATGTAACACGCTCGGCCCGTATACAAATATATTAACTTATTTACTTCTACCTAAATATAGTCCTGCCGGCGTATCATGCTTCCAATTTCATCGCTTATCCACGTGGATAAAGCATCCGTCACGCTTTGGCAAGTATGTCAGTGTGAGAGTGACAGATGTCTTATCCGCGTGGATAAGTAATAAAATTGGAAGCATGATAGACCGGCAGGGAGTAATCCAGTCCACAAAATGATAGTCGTATCGGTCGTCAACTCGTCATGACAACACTAATAAAATTAGATAGGTATTTTCCGAGAAACAGACCCCAATGGTTATGAAACGAGTGTAGGGAGATCAAGTTACAATATCCTATTATCCTAATACATGTTTATTATTGTGTGCGTGCGTTTTGTAAGTGATGTGTATTGAGAAAAAAACTTAGGTTTAACACGAGTTTGTTCATACTGTTTGGTTTTATCCTCTTTCTCACTAATATTTCAGTATTTGTACTGAGAGGTATACAAAGCAAACTACACATATCTACGCTACAGAATATGTCAGTGTAAGGTAACGGACCAACTTGTAACTTCATTTAAAATAGGAAGGCCCGATAGCATTTGAGACGGTCATTAGGCGTTAAGAATAGGATTAGTGAAAATCAACCCTCCCCCCCTATAAAACAACCTCACATCTAGCGTCTCTCGCGAGCGTAGCGTCAAGCCAATTGTATTGCCGAGCCTAACGTAGACGAGCCGTCTTTTCCATACAGTTGGGCCGACGCTGCGCTCGCGAGACGCTAAACGTAGGGGCCCTTAGTTGTATGCAGTTTGCATTGACGCGTGCCATTTGAGGTGCATCTAATTTGACAACAAAAGGCAAACATTACAAGCCTTTTTAAGTTTCAAGTTCTATCGGGCAGTCGTTACTATTTGAAATGGTACGTCTAAACTTGTCCATCGACTCGTAGTCGGATCACTGAATCGTAGAACGTTTTTGCTCACATTTTAATTAAAACACACTTTTAAACGTATTCAAATAGGATTAAACTAAAACTAATAGCCATTGATCAGAAGCGTCAGTGATGAATTCAACGAAATCAGGATCCAATTAAATGGATTTAAATAAAACAAGAAACCACACCACACGTCGCTTTAGAAATGGTTGACCTGTTTTCATCGGTGTATGATGATACGAAAATTCAACATGCTCTTGTTTATTTGTGTTTAAACACTTCTGGATACGTAGCCGAATGGCACAAACGCTCACGAAACAAAACGCTCGTAGATATCTACGAGTATCTTCAGAATACATAATCATTTATTTGTCCAACGTATTAGGTGTACATAAGTTGTTACATTTCCGTCAGTTTCACTATGGAATGAATTGTCGCCTGCGGTATTTCCGGACCGATAGGGCCTTTAAATCTTCAAGAAAAGAGCGTACACCCATCTTAAAGGCCGGCAACGCACCTCCAACACCTCTGGTGTTTCGGGTGTCCATGGGCGGCAGTGATCGCTTACCATCAGGCGACCAGTCTGCTCGTTTGCCTCCTATCCCATAAAAAAAAATGTGGCGCCTTACGGCATAGGTACAATCTCAATCTCTATCGCTCTTGCGTATTGGCGAGACAGAGCCAGACTATCTTTCGCGGCGTTTCGTTTTCGTTTCGCGTCGCAGAAAAGTCATTCGGTAAGGCACCAGCTCGGTTGAGCGGTTGGACCGGCAATCCAAAAATATACTATGGCGATCAAATATATGAAGGAGGCGCGTTTCTACGCACACAGTCTAACGGTCCAGCCACGACATTGGTCTAGAAGCGCGACAGCGGTGAGCGGCAGCCATACGTGAGAATGAAAAGTCCCATCGCTGTGTCTCGCTCCAATGTATGGCCGCCGCTCACCGCTGTCGCGCTTAGACCAATGTCGTGGCTGAGCCTTAAAGCTCGTGTACAGTCAGCCAAAAAAGTGGTTTACCACTTTTTGAACTTAAGTGTTTAAAATAGAGTCGAAAAGTGGTAAACCACTTTCTTGGCTGACCGTAGATACCTAGGTGAACGCGTACAACGCTTGTATGAGAGAGTATGACAGGTCGACTGGTCGCGCTTTTGACAGGCGGTAACTGTGAGGTAACCGAGAGGGGGTGGGCGGCACTTTCAGTGGGGAGCGGGAGTGGCCATACTGTACGATAGTACTCTTTATTATACTGTGGCATGATAAAAGATAAGTTTAGCTCAAGATCAAACTTAGAATTTATATCAAGGTAACATTACCATAGCAGGCGTGACCAGGAAATGAAGTCAAGAATGGATCTCGTTCCCGATCTCAAAGGCTCTATTTCCGGCCTTGGCCAGTAATATTCGAAAATGCAGTATGTCACGGTAATTTTCTCAGGAGTTAGAGCGTTCTGGATAAGAATGTAGAGTCCCTGCCAATTGATAGTCATTATTAACTGTCCGTTTTAACGTTATTTCATTTAGGAGGTTTAGCGATAATTTCTGGCGTCTTAAAAAGGAAATTAGTCAATTTTATATTGACCGAATAACCGCATTATAACTTTGTTAAAATCTAATTATAAATTCCAGGCACGCAAATATGGTCGCGCGATAAATGATAAAACATCAGGCCGTCCCTATCGCACTATTTTTAAGTAAGTGCGATAGGGACGGCCCGATGTTTTATCATTTATCGCGCGACCATGATTGCCCTGCAGGACACATGGGAATGGAAATCTAGGTATTAGACACAAACACTTGATGCGATTCGTATGGTTTAATTCAAGACTGAATGGTTATAACTACCCTATACATAAGTAAGTATAATATAGGCGTAAGTAAGTGTAAGTTGGTACACATATATCACACTAATAAGGTACAGCGGGGCAAATCTCGACTGGGGGGCAAATGTAAATGGTTCATTTCTTCGATGTTTTACAATATTTGCATTATTAAATAGGGAATAATAATAAAAACCGGCCAAGTGCGAGTCGGACTCGAGCACCGAGGGTTCCGTACAAACCTGCAAGGTTTACAATTATTAAAAAAAATATATTATGTGATGTAACTAAAAATTTATGGTTTTTGTAATTTTTCCTTTATCTATGCTATAAGACGTTGCTTCGTACCAAATTTCAAGATTCTGAGTTCACGGGAAGCACCCTGTAGGTTTTGATTCCCTTGCAAGTGTCGAAAATTTGCGGCATAAACGGCTGTATCTTTTGATTGCGTTGACTTAGAAGTTTGATTTTTTCACAGCTTCAAGGGACAGTAGACCTGATAATTGATATAAATTTCAGCTTCATACCTCCACGCGTTCCTGAGAAAAAGCTTGACAGGACGGACGGACAGACGGACAACAAAGTGATCTATAAGGGTTCCGTTTTTTCGTTTGAGGTACGTGAAAATCGCGTTAAAAATCTGACGCGATTGGGCCATTCATCTGTGTTTTGACGAAGCATGTGGCGGATCAGGTTTGTATTTATTTGGTCATGAATAGATGATTTTGGTTTTCACATTTGATTTTGATTTCACATGAGATTTGCCCCGCTGTACATTATCTAGTTGTTCTCTTTCAAATTATGATGTGTTTTTGTTTTTGGAGACACGTTTATTTTAACCTACAAGATACAGTCGAGTTCATAGATGAGCATTTCCCGGCAACTTTGTACATAGCCACGTTAGCAAATTTTAATTGATCCTATTTTGTTACCAACATTTAGTAATATAAGTCGACTTTCATAAGATATATACAAGTTAATTGTTATAATTAAGAAAATATAGATACTAGAGAACCTTAATGACGAAATAAAACTACGAAAATCTTAATTCATCAATAAAATCTTGGTAACAAAATAGGAATAATAAAAACAAATTTAACTTTTTCCTTAATTTTTGTACAAACTTTTCGAAAACTGCTGAGATATGTGTACATTTCTTCACCTTATCTATCTATGCAGTATGGTGAAAAAATGTACACTTTATGAACTTGAGTGTACAGTGGGGAAAATCTCGGCTGGGGGCAAATGTAACTGGTCCCCTTTTCCATGTTTTACAATGTTTGCATTATTAAATAGAGTGTCTTTGAGTTTATCGCGAACACACACAGAGACAGACGCTGCGGGGGACTTATTTTTATAAGGTGTAGAGAAGACATAGAGATAAAATCGTGTATACATATTTTTGGCACTTAGTTCGCATCTATATTTAATATAGTTTAACGGTAGGCGTCACCCGTGTCAAAGTTATATCAGACGCAGTACTTAGTCTTATTTATAGCGTTCTATTTTAGGAACGGAAGCCGCAGGGGGTCCGGAGCGTTCACCCTGGTTCCGGTAAAGTGCATGTCAATGACATGTTGAATACTTACTCGTATGTGGCATGGTTTGTGATTATGATGAGGAGTTCTTTGACTTTGTAGTTGGCAAAAGTAGTTTTCATGTTATGGAGTCCACACAGAGATGACTTTGTACCTGTTTCATGCTAGCTACTAACTGATATTTTATGAATTGAATTATGTACTTAGTACCTTTAGCGAAAACTTTTCAAGTTGTGCTTACATTGATAATTTTTTTGTTCTATGTGTGTATATTGATAAGTTTTGATAATACCAATAAAAATCTATTAGCTTATTATCACATGTATCAGTTTATAATCATGTGTTAGCTATACGTTATTAAATTGTACTTGCAACATGAAACTTATTTTACAAAACTGTAGGTATTTGATTATTATTTTATATTAAATGTACTAATTCCATTTACTCACTTTATTAAGTAGGTTATTATTATTCAGTATATTACACCAGCATTTTTGTAAAATCTCTACTTTGTAGAGGAATTTAAGCAAACTAGATTTTACAGTTAAGTTACTCTAAGTTCATTGTAACAACATTGCAAGGGGCATACTGTCTAAGCGTACGGGTACACAATGTACCTACATATTAAGTCAGAATACCGTTTTAATTATACTGTGTTTGAAATGCTTTCATGCGCGGATATGACTGTTCAGGAGGCATTCGGATGCTTTAATTGATTACAGGAAGGACATTTATTACCAAGTTGAACCAGACATACCCCCCCCCCCTTGCAAACTGTACCTATTATATAAGTTAGGTACATTGATACGAGCTGAGAACGAGACTGGTTCAAGTAGACTGGAACTGGACTGGAAGGAGATTGGAGGTAAGTAGGTACCTATCGTGAAAAGTATAAATCCTTTTTTGTTCCGTTTAAAAATATGAGGCGGGGTGTGGAAAAAAACATATCACATTTAAAATATCATTTCAAATGATGAGCTAATATTTATTGTAAAAAGGTAACAAATATTTCATCCCTTCCTAGTTTCTTTCGGATTGGTGCTAAGTTCATATAATTTAATCGTAAAAATAAAACGATGAATGAAATAAAATACCTTGTTGAACTTCCATTTATTTAAAAATATTATATGAGTTTTTTTAATGTTCATTTTGGCTTTATGCTTTAATAGCCATTAACTACACAACACATGCCTATATTAAGCAGTAACTAAACTAAATTGTCAGATTGTCACATAATTTAGTTAATTCGGTTGTTCAATAATGTCTTAAATATACGATGGAGTGTCCAATTTGTATTCTAAAATATCCCACAATTCGTAGTAGTAGTAGTAATACACTTTATTGTACAAAAATAAAAACACACACAGTACTTAAAGAAAAAAAGAACACACATCATTTGTACAAAGGCGAACTTATCCCATTAAGTTTCTTCCAGTTAACCTTAGAGCAAAAGGAGAATTGGAGATGGTAGACGTTCTGCAATATAGACGTTATGTCATATAAATAAATAAATAATTTCGTTTCAAACAGAACTGAATATCTACGACTAACTTCACTTTACAGGAAGGTCTTCCTTTCTAATTAATAGGTACTTATGCATTATTTCGGATGGGCAGAGGCGGTTGCCACTTTTCATTTCTAATCATTATTTTCTCAAGCTGTAGTTAAAGTAACGTTTTAAAATGAAAATTGTACTTGTAACATTAAACGGTACATAATTGTTTCAACTTGTAAAAGATACGTCGAGAAAGTGAAACAAAATGGCCGATCTATTTCCGTACAAGATACAACGTCCGCAGACGGTGAGTAATATCAGCGTTTATAGGAATTGTATACAAATCCAGCTTCCCCACTAACCGTAGGCCAAGCGCTACACAAGAACAGTATAATAAAGAGTACTATCGGACAGTATGGTATGGCCACTCCGCTCCCCGCTGAAAGTGCCGCCAGTTACCGCCTTTCCGCCTTTCAAAAATGCGACCAGTCGACCTGTCATATCTCACCTCGTACAAACATGGTACGCGTTCACCTACACGAGCTTAGACTGTGTGAGCAGTTTTTTCAAAGTTGTCCACACTTTTTTGGATTTGGAAATTTTTATGTGGCTTCCACTCAGAATCACGAGCTATTTCAATCCTAATACGAGAAAAAAAGTGTCCCAAAGTTTTTTTCCCATTCCGTTACCATTTTTTCATACATTTATTTTTGTATGGCGGCAACGGAATGGAAGGTTTGAAAAATGTATGGAAATCTTGGGACATTTTTTTTTCTCCTATCAGGATCGAAAAACCTCGCGATTCTGAGTATGAATCGCGTAAAAAATATCCACAGGACAACTTTGAAAACAAAATGGCCCAGGAACGCGCCTCTTTCATTCATATATTTGATCGCCATTGACCGACGTGTGACATAAGCGCTCTACGTGTCGCGCTTGCATTACTCCGCCGGGGCTGATGAGGTGGTGGAGTACGTTCGCCGGAAGACTGGCTACACGCTGAGGGTGCAACAGCTGCAGTCGCGTGTGCACTTCACTTCATTTGTTGTGCGCGTGCCGCGCACGCTGCAGGACGCCATCGCGTGCGCAGACTTCTGGCCGAAGGGTGTGGTATTTCGGTGGTTCCGGGGCAACCTGCCGAATCCTACACCGAGTCAGACGACGCAACGGAGCCACGCTGTTACGTCGTCGCCCAAATCTAATGTTTAATTTGTATTATTTATCGTTTATGTCTTGTTTTGTATTTTGTAGTTTCACAGTGCCTTAGTGTAAAGTGTAATAAAAATAAATAAAAAATAAAAATAAAAATCATTTATTTCGGACCACAAAATCCATACAAGGTTAATACTTAAACCTAATACTACCACTATGTTAATTTCCTTAGTGCCTAATTACTATACATATACTATTTTTCAAAATTGGCTAGGGAGAGGTGCAGGTTCGACCAGTGTTGCATATAGCGACTATCAAGCCGGCCCGCTATCGCACCCAGGATACCGTTGCTGCTGCCAAACACTCTGCTACGCGTTGCTGCGGCACGCTTTCTTAATGTGGCATAGAAACCGTCTACTTGAGCGTCCGCAAACATACCAGACGCGCTACAGAAGCGTGGCAGCCGCAACAGCACCCTGAAGGCGTTGTTATACTGGACCCGTAGAGCACTGATCGAGCTTTGCGAATAGTTAGCCCATAGGCTGCAAGTATACAGAGAAGTACAATAGGCTCTAAAAAGCGTTATTTTCACCTGCGCTGTGCATCCTCTGAACCTATGTGCTATCATATTCGCCCTTATCGCCAGCGCCCTACGCTCCCTATCTATGTCTGCGTCATCACGCAGATTTTCATTTACAATATGGCCATTCAGATACAATGGTGGTACAAAAGATGGACATTTTGACCCTGATTTAAAAACCATAAGTTCACTCTTGAGAGCATTATATTTGAGGCCATGATTACAAGCATATCTCTCACATACTTTAAGCAACATTTCAAGTCCACAAGGCGAGGGACTGAGCAACACCATGTCGTCCGCATAACTAATATTATTCATACAGACACCACTTATATGACAGCCGACATGCATGCTGCTCAGTTCCTCGATGAGCGCGTTGACGTACAGGTTGAAGAGCTTCGGAGATGATCTCCCGCCCTGTCTCACTCCGCACTCCAACCTGTACTCCTCCGACACTTCCTTGCCCCATCGGACAACATTAACTTGAGACAAGTACCAACTCCTAAGTATATGCAGGATGTCCTTCGGGACCCCGGACGTTTCTAACTTGGCCCACAGTAGATTGTAATTAACAAGATCAAACGCTTTGGAGAGGTCCAGGAAACATGCATATACAGGCGTCTTCCTATTGGTATAATATTCAACGGTGTGCTTGAGGCTAAGTATTGCGCTTTCAGTAGATAGTTTGGGTCGAAAACCAAACTGCGCATCACTGATCTGTATGTATCTATCTAACTCAGCATCGAGCACCGCATCAAACACCTTAGCCACGGCCGTTGCTAGAGAAATGGGCCTATAGTTGGCCAACTTAGCTATATCGCCTGTTTTATTTTTTACAATGGGAACAACCACAGTGCGAATCATATCAGGTGGTAGGTAAGCATGGCTGATACATAGTGAAAAGAGCATTGCAAGGACCCTGGGCAGATGGGGCCCGGCATGTTGCAGGTGCTCAATGCTAAGCCCATCATGCCCAGGGGACTTGCCGCCCTTCATATTCTGAATTATTTTAGTTATTTGATTTGCAGTAATTTTAGTCGTACACACAAACCCATGTGCCCTAACCACCTCACTGCTGATCTCAGTACTAAGGGCAGACTTGACAGAAAAATGATTCTTAAACAAATTAGCTATATTAACAGGATTGGTCTCATTATCAATACTCACAGAGAGCCCAGGCCTGTGATTTAATCTGTTTGTACCTTTCCAAAAGTTGCGAAAATCATTTTTACCATGAAAAGAGGCCAGCCGGTCCATTTTAATTTGGTCCTGATGTTGCTGGCACCATTTTAATCTGGCTTTAAAAACTTTGCGACTCACAGACATGGAATCATACAACTGACCCGAACGGGGTTTCCCGCTAGCTACCCATATTTGAAATCTATGCCTGGCCTCTCTGTGAGCCTCACTCACATGTTTATTCCATCCCATAATTTGTTTATTCTTCCTATTACATGGTTTGTTACTACATGAAACAGAAGCAGAACTAAGGGCACAAATTATATCATTATACATCTTAGAAATTACATCCTTATGAGAATTATTATTACTTTCATAACAACAGCTGTCAGCACACTCTCTAAGCTGTGTAGGGAAGTCAATAGCTTTTAACAATTCATTACATTTATTTTTATAATTAATAATATCATTTGGTTGTTTGTCACCCCAGAATACTTTAGACCTGTCAAAATTACAATTATATGTTTTATAGTGGGTCACATCCAAGTTGCATTCTATCACTAGAGGATAGTGGTCTGACCAGTAAACATTATACAAAACACACACTTTGGATATAGTAGACCAGGCCGCCTGAGTCATCACACAGTGGTCTAACCAGCGCTCACACCCATGACTGTCACTTACATAAGTAAAAGTATTAGAGTCTGGCCCCAACATTTCATGATCCGCACAAATCCACTGATTGTCCTCACAGAAACTCATAAGTTCATTATGAAAGGGCTCGCACGGATGGGCATTAAAATCCCCTAAAACATAAGCAGCTTCTACTTCACTTTCCTCAATGATAGCATGTATAGTACTCACACACTCCACAAATATTGGTAAGTTTTCAGCAGAATCAGTTGGCATGTACACACTAATTATCACAGCACGTTTAGAACCTAGATTAACTAGAATGCCACAGATCCTATTATTATTACACTCCACTACACTCGCTGAGGGAAAAATACTCTTTCTCCATAGCAGCGCGACACCGCCATGTGGTCTACCTCTGAGCATCCCCACAGAGGTGTCGACGGCAGATGTAGCTGTATACGCGAAGTCATCATGTATTGAGGAAAGAAACGGTAAGTCATTTGGAAGCAACCAGGTCTCCTGTAATCCAATGATGTCCGCAGATGCACATAAATCACGTATGTTGTCCGCCGATCTTTTTACGCTCTTACAATTGAAACTAATAAACTAATAAATGTACACTTTCTATTTTCCATAAAAATGATGTGTTACTTTTTGATTAAATAAATGTAATGCTGTGTTACTTTTTGATTAAATAAATAAATAAATAAGAACGGGGGTTTCATACCTAACTTGTTTTTTTTTTACATAAATACATACTATCACGCCTGTTTCCCAAAGGGTAGGTAGAGATCACGGATTTTGCTACGATCCTGACAAACCACTTTCGCTTCACGCACTTTCATTAAGTTCCTCATACATGCCCGTTGGGTTACTTATTTTCTATATAATTAATTTATTAACATAATAGAGGCATTGCACCAAGGACGCTGGCGACATTTCCTAGCCAGATTGTAATGCTGGTACATTGTGCGAGGAACTCGCCAGCTCCTCGGTCACTAAGTTACGTCAACCAGACGCGGCAAATTTTGCGTTTGAAATTTTTTTATTGATACTGGACTCAAAAAACAATAAATAATAAATTTAGAATCTCAAATTATATTATAAAAGACACGATATTGCCATTTTTCTTTACAAAGAGTACTATTGAAATGCCACAGATTTTTCCACGAAATAATTCAATACGCACCAATTTACCTCGCTACACGTTTAAGGCACTTCTATTTTTAAAAACCATATTACAGCGAAACATGTATTTTTACCACTCACTCTAATACGCCGAAAGCGGAAACTCCCCAGTAATCCATTCTGGACTGACACCGAAGTATTACCACTTATTTCTTCCACAATTTTCCGTCGCGAATATTAAAATTGGACAAAAACCATGGAACTCGCCAACTTTTCCTGTCACTTCGGATATTGTGAAAAAATATGGCCGCGGATTGGAAAGTTCAAGTAAAGTGAGGATTGCCAGCCGGTTGACAGGGTTACCATGAAGTACTAAAACCGTTAAATTTAGGTCGAGAGAAAGGGACACAGCTATACCAGTTATATAGCTCCGTCCCTCTCTCTCAACCTAAATTGAACATTTCTAGTACTTCATGATAACCCCCAGGTCTAGCATTACCTACAGATACTTCGCTTGACGTCCAGGTTAAGTGTGACCTTTGTTTTCCTAGTAACTTAGAGAAGTCCTAGATCATATTGATACTGGGACACATAAGATTGAAAGCATTGGGAATGTGTCGCCTAGGCTGCAGTAAGCCACGTGATGCCGGTATTACGTGTCATAGCGTTTTGAGTATGTATGATATAAATTTGAAAGAAAGAAAGAAAAGACATTTATTCAGTACAGCACACATACATACATACAAAATGGTGAAAAAAAAAAGAAACTAATAATAAAAAACAAATACACAAAAATATCCTAAGAAAATTATATACACACAAACAGAAAATTGCACTTGTGTGTCCAGCAATTTCATCTATCCGATATCCATTACAAACAAAAACGTGGAAGAAGTCGTAGACAAGTGCTGGTTCAAGGTGTAAATTCCTGTTTTGAGCATCGTCAAAAATAATAACCCATACTAAAATTATAAATGGGAAATTTGTTTGTCTGTTTGTTTTGTCCGTCTTTCACGGCTAAACGGAGCGACGAATTGACGTGATTTTTTTAAGTGTCGATAGTTCAAGGGATGGAGAGTGACATAGGCTACTTTTTCATAAATTCATTCATCATTATATTGCGTGCAAGATAGGGTTCCTTATCTACCTTTTTGGTACGGAACCCTAAAAAGACGGGGTAGTCTATATCGCGCGAAAAATATTGTCACCCAAAAGCTTTCAATACTTAGCCTCGAGGTTGACTGGTAATGTTTTAAAGCATTAAGTCCACCTTTTGTACTGCAAGATTTTTCTTTTGTGCTTTAAAGATTAAATAAATAAATAAATAAAGTAAAATAAAACTATGGAAACGGATTAAATCGCGTTATAATGAATTTAATTCATCCCGACGTTTCGAACACTTTACAGCATTCGTGGTCAACGGGTGACCCGGACCCGGGGAGTCACCCGTTGACCAATGACCACGAATGCTGTAAAGTGTTCGAAAAGTCGGGATGAATTATAAATTCATTATACGCGATTTAATCCGTTTCCATAATTTTATTTCATGAGTAACTATCGCGGTAACCGAAGACAATATTTAAAAGTAATTTGATTATTGACGTATTGCTATGCACATGAATATTTCTTTCCCAACACCTAATAAGACAGGGAACTTTGCTGCTGTCTCTGAATAATCCTTGGTAACAACCAGACGGGCGGGATGGAATTATTTTATTGATTTTATCCACTTTTCAATATTTCCTTTACTTGGAAACACTAATCCGCGACACGCTTTCTTTGAAATATTATATTTTATTCGCGCTGCCTAATGAAATGTTTGTAGCCAGGACTAACTAGGAGAGCCACTTAGGTACATATATTATAATCGTGTTCTTTGCTTGTTTTTCTTATATTTTATTAGGTATTTTAAAATCCTGCCTGAGCCTGTGTGGTGACGGGTAAAGAATTTCACCACCCCCTTTCTTCCCGTGGGTGACGTAGAAGGCGACTATGGGATATGGGTTAAATTGTGGCGTAGGCGAGAGGCTGGCAACCTGTCACTGCACTGTCACAGTTTCGTTTTCTTTCAACCCCTTATTTGCCAAGAGTGGCACTGAAGCTTCAGTAGTTTCATGTGTTCTGCCTACCCCTTTATGGGATACAGGCGTGATTGTATGTATGTATGTATTTTAAAATATATAGGAAAATTGTGTATAACTGAAACAATTTTAGAACAAAACGGGTGTCTAACTGTCTACCCGTGACCACGAACATACATGTGATGTTCGAAACGTTGTCCCAATTTAATATAAATGTAAGTGTTTACGCGATTAAGTCCCGTTTTGTTCAAAGTGCTTATATACTATAGACATTTAAAAAAATAAAAGATAAATTAATTAAAAATAAACACAAAATAAGTATATTATTATTATTATACATTAAGAGCCCATATTGTCCCACTGTTGGACAAAGGCCTCTCTCAAATTCCTCCACGCATCCCTATCTTCTGAAGTCTCCCACCAGTCCTCGTCAGAGGCGTGAAGTTCGTCACGCCATCTCTGGCGAGGTCTACCGCGACGACTTACAATAGGGATGACGGCTTCATAAAAAAATTAAAGTCCAAAAATACTGAACACATATTTTTCGCTTTTTCTAATTAATGAAAAAATACAAAGATATAGAGCATCAAAGTTCAGGAGTGGGGACTTGTGACGTCACTTCTAAGTTAAAATTGTTAGGCCCTCCGCACACGAGGCTACTCTCAAGCGACGCGATTGCAATGCAATTCATGGTTGCATACTGGTATGCTACTCGTTTCCGCACACAGTGCTACGCAACTGAGACGATTTTTATCATTTGCAGTGCAACATTCGTGCGTACAAGATGATGAAACACGATGAATTTTGAATCGTGACGTTATTTATCACTCACCCCTTCATAGTTTGTAGTAGGTTAATGTAATAATAGTAGGTAAATAAACCCTTCATTTCATAAAAACAAAATATAATACCTATACTGACCTGTCATATTCATTTTTTTGCCAATATCATTCCACGCCTTTTCCACCACATCTTTTCTTATATATTCTGGCAGCTTATAATTATACAAACACGGATAATTTTCCACTTCTTGGACAAATCGAATATTAAACTTTTGATCCACCGCCATTTTTGTTTGCAACGTGCATGCGACTCGAGTAGCGTGCGACCAGCAATGACAGTCGCGTGCGACTGGTAGCATACATACGGGTCGTAGACGCGTCTCGTCGTGTGCGGAGCGACGTTAATTTGTATGCAGGCTACTCACGAGCGACGCGTATCATACGCGTATGAGACGAAAGTCGCTTGAGAGTAGCCTCGTGAGCGGAGGGCCTTAGGCGTGAAGTCACGCGAAACTTCAACGCACTGTGCACTGTACCATCGTAATTTTTTGATTACGAGAAAAAAGAAAATATATAATATTCTTTGATAATCTAATTGACGGACTAATTAGTTTCTTTTAGTCGCTTCGCCTATTTAAATAAGTAGGCATGTAAAAACAGAAATTGACTCACTTTTTAATTTCGAAGCAACAGCATAATCTGAAACAACAAATGACAAAAATTATTAGATTTATAATTTCTATAGATTTTAGTCCTAGCGGTCTTTTATCATTATTTTCCTCATATTATAACAGAATAAAAGTCTTTTTACTAGTTCTATGGATCATAATTAACTGATTCTGAAAAACACTGGATTACATTTAAAGCCAGCGCTAGGGTACGTACTGTAAATTAAAAGCAAAACTGGTAAATTTAAGTGCGTACAAAAGTTTTGTGAACATGTTCCGAGTAAACGGGGGAACAAAATTACAATTTGCTACATTACATGTAGGGTATGTTTGACCGAGGTGTTTGTTACTGAGGAAGATTGAGTCAAACTTATAGGAAGACCAACCGGACTACAAGTTCAACACAACAGTGCAGTCACTATAACTATCAAGTCGCATTTGAGCGCACCGTTTAAACCACACCTCGGACACTGGCGATCAAATATATGAAAGAGGTGCGTTCCTAGCACACAGTCTAAGCTCTAAGTGAATATGACAGGTCGACTGTTCGCGTTTTTGACAGGCGGTAACTGTGAGGTAACTGAGAGGGGTGGGCGTCACTTTAAGTGGGGAGCGGGAGTGGCCATATTGTACGATAGTACTCTTTATTATACTGTAGTTTAACTGAACCCTTAAATTAGTAAATATTATTATTGTCACTGTTGACACCTGACAGTGACTCCTGGTGATACAATTTGGAACCTTTTTTGTTAGATTGTGTATCTGATATAAGTAAACAATAGTTGTATTTATATAGCCAATCAAAATAATTGGGCCTGCGGGCCGATTTTTAGTCTCACGCGTTCGAATTCAGAAAATTGTCACTGAAAATAATAAGCAAGTCACCGTTTTCAACCGGTATTTTAGTGACAAAATCCCGTATGCGAGATTCAAAAATCGCCCTCCTGGTCCAAGTTTAAAAACCAAGAAAAAATAACAGAAAAGTTTTTTTTACATTCCTCATAATACTGGTTCACTGAGCATTAGACTCAGTATCTCTACAACACACGTGTTTAACCTGGGAGTTAACTTCGTTCGCGCGGCCTTTAAAACGAGCAGCTAATTTCATTCGCTTCCAAGAGGATTCAGTATTTTTATCTTTTGGCAAATTCAATGGTTGATTTAATTGATCTCATCTCAAGACGTCGTTTCGAGAAGAAATCCACTTCTTACGCATATACAGCGTGTGGATTCTATGCGGGCGAATAAGGTATCCAGTTATAGTATCGATCCGATCGCGATTCTGATCACACGAATCGTATAGGACCGAAATACTTCCAAATGATTCTGCTCTCTAGTATATTTAGTACACTCACACACGCGCAACAAAACAGGAGCGAAAGGAACGAAGAGCCGAGAAGTGACAATGACAGCAAAGCGACAATTCAGTGTATATTCATTACCTAGGTCGCGGCAGTAGACTGCGTCCGCCGGACGCATCCCATAATTTTTTGTTCCTAGCTTAAAGAACATTGTTAAACGTACACCAAACGGTAAGATATAATACTACTTAATTATTTACATTTCCAAAAAACATTTTTTTTTTTTTTTTTAGTATGAATAGGTAGACGTTTGACCACGATCACACCTGATGGTAAGTGATGATGCGGTTTACGGTGGAGCACGCTTACCTATGAAATACCTATTTACTCAAGTTGTTAGTTAACCACTCGTACAACAAACACCTGTGTGTCGTATTTCTATCACGATTACCGTAAGCCTGCTCACACAGAGCCTGAACTTCTTACATTCCACCCGTTTTGCTGCGAATTGTTGGAAATATTTCCTCTTGGCCCAATTTGGGTTGCCAGTTTACGGCGTTTTTAGTTTCGCTTAATAGTTTTTATTATTTGGGTAAAGAACGAGAAGTTTGGGATGAAATTATATCGTATAATTTTATATTTGTAGATATTAAAGTTTACCTACATCACTTTTCTCTGTCTATAAGTGCTTTGAACAAACATGAAAATCTTTATTTTAGTGTAGTTAAAATGGTTTTACTTTACGTACATCACTTCCCGTCTCTAACGCCGTGTCTTGCGTGGGCGACGGTCGCGCGACCGTCGCCATCGCGTCTCTTCGATATCGATAAGGTTTGATTTCGTATGCGTCGCATCGGCGTCGCGCGACCATCGCGCGACCGTCGCCCACGCAAGCCACGGCGTAAGTGTAACGGTCCAGCCACGACATTAGTCTAAGCGCGGCAGCGGTGAGCGGCAGCCATACGTGCGAATGAAAAGTCCCATCGCTGTGTCTCGCTCCAATGTATAGCCGCCGCCCACCGCTGTCGCGCTTAGACCAATGTCGTGGCTGAGCCGGAAGGTCTGAGTGTACGCTCGGAGCGGAGCGTTCGGTGGGGCGCGCATCGGGCCATGCGAGCAGGCGTCCACCCTACAGCGTCGACTCAGGACACTTGTATGAGCCGCCGAACGCCCCGCCCTATAAGCTTGCATCAGGCCTTAAGACGATACAGGAGGGGTCAGTTCTCCATACAAACGCTCTCGACTTTTCCTCCCTGGTTTTCGAAGATACAGCAATGATTTTTTCAACACAGATTATTATTATTTGTATGTGTCGGTCCGTTTTGATTTTTTTGATATTTTTATTTTTAAAGACGCTAGAGCCAATCAAACATTTCCGAAAATTGCCTTTTTCATTATGGCGCAAAAAAAGGTGTGATACTCACGATTGGTAACAATTAGCCAAAAAAACTAAACGGTCCGAACAGATTATTTTAGTGTTATTCAGATTCTTAAAAAGGTTGAGGTAGAAGATAACGGCATATCGGACCACAAAAGCGTTTTAATGACACTCCAAAGACAAGATACACACAATACTCAAAAGCAGTGGTACGCACACAGTAGAATATTTAGTGAAAAAAACATGGTACTATTCAAACAAAAACTCGCTGAAATAAATTGGAATGACATACTATTAACAAAAAACAACTTAAATCAAAATTTCCAAGCATTTCATGACACATTACAAAATATTTTAAATACATATTTACCAAAGAGACGTATTAAATTAGTATCTCCCACTCATAATAAAACATGGCTAACAAAAGGTATAAAACTCGCTTGCCGCCATAAAAGACAGCTAAAAAGCTTCGTCAATACCACAAATAGCATAATCA
The DNA here is from genome assembly GCF_023078275.1 of Leguminivora glycinivorella. Classification (NCBI taxonomy): domain Eukaryota; kingdom Metazoa; phylum Arthropoda; class Insecta; order Lepidoptera; family Tortricidae; genus Leguminivora; species Leguminivora glycinivorella. Next base: position 4,064,795 of record NC_062979.1, read on the forward strand.
TACACGACCACTATAAAAAATACGAGAAAATCCTCAAGAAATGCATACAAAAATCGAAGAAAATCAATCACATTAATCAAATTAAGAGATCAAATAATAAAGTAAAAACAATGTGGACACTAATTAATAACATAACCCGGAGAAATAAAAAAATTATCCGTAAAAATATAACTTTAAAAATAGGAGATAATATTTTAGAATCGCCCGCGCGAATAACAAACATGTTTAATGAGTATTTCGCATCGGTAGGCGAATCATCGGCTCCCGCGCCGAGCTCCCCGCCACCACCGCCCTGCGCACGCGCGCCCGCGGGAGAGATAACACCACGAGTCGGTCGACCTGTTATCTATCCTACTACGAATTCCATTTATATTACTCCAGTCAAAGAGGACGAAATACGGAAACTGATACGTCAATTAAAAAATAAAAAAAGCTATGGCTTTGACGAGCTTCCAGCTGCTTTAATTAAGAAATGTGATGTTGAACTAGCGACCCCACTAACTCTATTAATAAATCAGTCTTTTGACGAAGGTACTTTCCCAGAACTATTAAAAACATCTAAAATTAAACCAATTTTAAAACCAGGCGGTACTGCACATAGCCCAAACCAATATCGACCGATTGCCCTTCTACCATCCGTGTCAAAAATCTTTGAAAAATCTATGGCAAATCGTTTGTATAGCTTTCTCGAAAAATATAATATTTTAGACCCTAATCAACACGGATTTCGAAAACGCCATTCAACAACCCTAGCTGTTTACCATTATATAACACATATCCTGGAATACTTAAACATAAAACAATATAGCATAGGCCTTCTCTTAGATATGACCAAGGCATACGACAAAGTATCACACGAGATCCTATTGACTAAACTATACGGCGTAGGAGTACGCGGCATGGCCTACAAATGGTTCCAGTCATACTTACAAAATCGGAAACAATACGTCCAAATAGATTATTATGACCACCAGAACCGAGAGATGATCAGCGTAAACTCTGAACTGCGTCAAACAACTTGCTCCTTACCTCAAGGTAGTATCTTAGCTTGTACCCTATTTTTGGTGTATATCAACGATTTGCCAAAAATCATAGATGTAAATACAAAATGTGTTATGTTCGCAGACGACGTCTCTTTGCTGTTTAGTGCCACAGACAGTACCGAAGCAAATCAGAAACTCTTGAATCTTTTAAACACTGTTAAAAATTGGCTTGCCGAGCATAATTTAGATATAAACCTACAGAAAACAAAAATTATCCAATTTAAACCTACGCAGAAAAAATCCTTGGAACTAAAGCTTGAAATAAGTAAAAATATTATAGAAGAAGTAAATGATTTTAAGTTATTGGGAATAACAATAGACTCAGGGTTAAACTGGAAGGCTCACATCGAAAGTCTTAAAACAAGAATAGTCAAGTTTATCTACGCCCTTGGTATATTAAAAGCGAACACTGATCTTGAGTCGGCTTTATCCGTGTATTTTGCTTATATCTATTCTGCTCTCCGATATGGCGTACTTCTCTGGGGAGATAGCACAAACGCCGAAGAAATATTTATCCTACAAAAAAAGTGCATTCGAATCCTGGCGAACATACGCGTCCCTAACAGTTGCCAACCGCATTTTATACAGCAGGAACTGTTGACGCTAGCCTCAATATATATAATGGAGGCTGCACAATTTGTAAGGCAACATACAGAATTATTTCCATTAAAAGAAGATACTTGTAAAACCAGAAGTCAATATAGGAATAAGCTGTTAATACCTAAATCCAACTTAGCTATGTATAAAAAAGGACCACACTATAAATGTATTCAAATCTTTAACAAACTCCCCAATACTATTAAATTCGAACCCACTGATAAATTGTTCAACTCTAAACTGAAATGCCTACTATTAGAAAAATGCTATTACACAGTCGAATCATTCCTTAAAGATAATACACTAGTTTAATGTGACATCGAATTGGTTTAGGACTTTTAACTCATAATCTTTTATATTTCTACAATCATACTATTATAAAATGACATTTATTAAATTAAATTAATATCTATATTAATAACTTGACCAATTAATTAATACAGCGATTTTCTAAAACAACATACTGTTAAAATTCCTAAATTAATCATTGATGTAATGTATAACCTAAATTAAGTTATATATTGTGTGCCCTTACAGGGTGTCATGAACTGGAATCAAATGTAAACTAACACCTTATTATGTACATGACAATGCAATATTAAATAAATGACTAAATGACTAAATGACTAAATTTCGTTCTGATTGATCAAGTTTTGAAGGAGGAAACAGTCGAGAGCGGAACCTCGATTAAAAAAAAATCTTTTAACTGAGTTGTTCTTAGTGGACAATTTTTTTTCGATAAATCTAGTTAATACATTAGATACTATATTTAACTAAAATTCCCAAATTGAAAGGGGCGTTCCTTCCCATTTTAGCATTTTCGCTCCTGTATTGTCTTAAAAAACAGAAAAGTATAAGGACGACTGAGCAGTTAATCTCCCGCGATCGGTATTTCCCTATCACGCACGCGCCGCGCGCGACCTTAGCAGCGTCACGCAGCGCGGTGCATACTGACGCGACCGGCATCATCCGGTTTCTCATGTACTCTCTGCACCTCGCTCGCGCAGAGCGCTAGTCAAGGACAAACCGCGCGCGCAAAATATTTGTTAGAAGAATTATTACTGAGTCGTCCTTATACTGTGCCTTAAACTGAGTGCTTAAAACGAACATACCCTGGTACTAACTTTACTTTTAGTATTACTAAAATAGTTTGAATTTGACTATATTGAAAATATACCATAAGCACAGTTTATTTAGTTCTACTGTTGACTGAATGTTATTTTAAATGTGTAAAAGGCAGCAATTTCTGAATTCGAAGAAACCTTTAAAACATGTTACAATTTTAAAAGGTACTTTAGCTTTGCGGATTACGAGAAACAATTTTCAGTTGGATTTATTTTCCAATACACTTTAGATTTATTTTTAACTCCTTTATATTTTTTCTTAAGTAATATACATACTAATATATTATGTATATTTAGAAATGAAAAATAATATTGTTCTCTTTTTAACCTCCGAAGTTTGACGTGTCTGTCTATATGTAGGTCTGTTTGTGTGTGGCATCGTAGCTTCCGAACTGATGAACCGATTTAGATTGGTTTTTGTTTGAAAGCTGAATTATTTAGTCGGGAGTGTTCTTAGCCATGTTTCATGAAAATCGGTCCACTATGACGCGATCGGAAGTTTTTTCGAAATTTATTTATATATTAATACGTTACATACATACATACATACAATCACGCCTGTATCACATATAGGGGTAGGCAGAACACATGAAACTACTAAAGTTTCAGTGCCACTCTTGGCAAATAAGGGGTTGAAAGAAAACGAAACTGTGACATTGCAGTGACAGGTTGCCAGCCTCTCGAACTACGCCACAATTTAACTCATATCCCATAGTCGCCTTCTACGACACCCACGGGAAGAAAGGGGTGGGTGAAATTCCTAATCCGTCACCACACAGCAAAACGTAAGTTATGTTCCTGAATTACCTAATACAAATTACCCGAGCCAAATTGATTACGTTTTTCACAATAGCAAATTGTACGTATAATCCAAATTAAACTTCGTTATGGAAAAATATACAAATCATAATTATACGTACAAAATGTATCATTTTAAAATAGGCAGGTAGTTATTATTACAGCATTCTGGTAATATCAAAAACCATCCAAAATGAGATCTAATCTAATAGCACAACCGTTTCTTCAATTCAAAGAAACATCTCCAGAAAACGAAATTCAAATTTTCCCGTTCTTTTGTCCCGTTTAATATTCGGGGGTCGGCTTCTAATAAACGATTTGTCGGATTAGAATTAAAACGGAAAGTTGTATTCGGATATGTTCGTCGCATCACTTTAATATTATTTTCTTCAGCTTAACCACTATAACCTGAACTCACAGATATAAACATTAAAATAAATGTCATATGCAAAGGCAAGTGTTCCGAGGTCAGGCAAGGCAAGTGCTCTGAGCCTGAACGTGCCTGAACTGTACATACGTCATAGTATAAGACCAGTGGCCCATTTCTCGAAGCTACAAGTTGCAATTTACAAGTGGTATTCGCTGTCTAATATGACAAGTTGAAAAGAGACTTCTGCATGTAACTTGTTACTTACAACTTTGAGAAATGGGCCCCAGTAGTATCACTTCTAACAAATGTACAACGCGCGGTATTATGTATGTGTGCGCGCCGTGTTCTTAAGCTACAAATGTAAGCAGGGTACGTAGCCAAATGGCACAAACTCTCACGAAACGAAACGCACGTAGATATCTATCTCTATCGCTCGTGCGTATTGGCGCGATAGAGCCAAACTACCTTTCGCGGCGTTTCGTTTTCATTTCGCGTCGGAGAAATGCCATTTGGCTACGCATGCAGATGATAATGAACGAGAATGAATCTTTCTCGTCCTTAGACGTGTTGCGTATGTACACGGCGCGCACACATACAGACCCGTACTGTACAGTAAACGTCCATATAAAATGCACATCGGTTTTTCGTCTTCGTAGAGCGTTGTCTCTTTCTTGCTTATGTCACGTTAATTTGTCTCTTTCCAAAGACCGATGTGTTCTTTATGGCCGTTTATTGTACGCTTGTTGGAAGAGTTATTGCTGTTTTTATACTGTGCATACGTGGTTGGTGATACAAGTTAGACAGGTCACTTTTAGCAGATGGTTCGGTAAGTCGCGAAAATGTGGCAGCATAGGTAGGCACGTAGAAAATTTACGCGTTCACCCGATTTCCAGCAGCGATACGCAATACAGGTAGAATGAGGATTTTCTGTTTGTTTTACCGTATTTTGTAAAATTGAAAATACAGATTTTATAATATCTATCTAAATAAATATATAAAAGAAGAAGCTGACTGACTGACTGACATATCAACGCACAGCCGAAACCGCTGGTCCTAGAGATTTCAAATTTGGCACGTAGGTTCCTTATATAGTGTAGAGGAGCACTAAGAAAGGATTTTCCAAAATTCACCTCCTAAGGGGGTCAAATGGGGGTTCAAAGTTTGTATGGGGAAACAAGATTAGTTTGACTATTTTATTCGAAACTTCACAGGAAGATTCCTTACGACATATGACTGAATACGTGTTTCAGGTTTTTTGAAAATTTAACCCCTAAAAGGGTGAAAAGGGGGTGATAAAGTCAAAAAATCAATATGGGTATCGTTTTTATGGTTTGTCGGGTCGCTGATCACGATAAATACAACGTTTTTGAAATCTAACGAGGCGGAAGTGAAATACCTTCTTCCCTGTTATAGTGCAATGGGGTTTAAATATCAAAAAATATATAAAAGAAGAAACTGACTGACTGACTAACTGACATATCAACACACAGCCGAAACCGCTGGTCCTAGAGATTTCAAATTTGGCACATAGGTTCCTTATATAGCGTAGAGGAGCACTAAGAAAGGATTTTTCAAAATTCTCCTCTTAGGAAATAGGGGGTTCAAAGTTTGTATGGGAAACTAGATTAGTTTGACTATTTTATTCGAAACTTCACAGGAGGATTCCTAAAGACATATGACTAAATACATGTTTCAGGTTTTTTGAAAATTTGACCCCTAAAGGGGTGCAAAGGGGGTACAGTCAAAAACACAATATGGGTATCGTTTTTATGGTTTATCGGGTCGCTGATCACGATAAATACAACGATTATAAAATCTAATGAGGTGGAAAAGAAATTTTCTCCCCTGTTGTTGTGCAATGGGGTTAAAATATCCAAAATAGCCATAAGTATAGGTTTAGTTTTTAACTTTACTTCTGAATTTGTTTTTTATCATGCAGAAACGTCTGCGAGCGATATTACATAATTTTAAATTGAAGGAAAAATGGAAAAATTCACATTTCCGGCAGGACTCGAACCTGCGACCTCTGGCCTTGCCGGGGCCATCGCGCTTCCAACTGCGCCACGGAGGCAGGTTCGAGTCCTGCCGGAGGTGTGAATTTTTCCATTTTTCCTTCAATTTAAAATTAACTTTACTTCTGGTTCAAGAGATTTCAAATTAACACGGAAGTTCCTTAGAGGAGCACTAAGAAAGGATTTTTCAAAGTTCACCTCCTAGCATGATAATTTGACAGGGGCAAGGACAGGGAAAGGGACAGGGACAGGGACAGGGACAGGGACAGGGACAGGGACAGGGACAGGGACAGGGACAGGGACAGGGACAGGGACAGGGACAGGGACAGGGACAGGGACAGGGACAGGGACAGGGACAGGGACAGGGACAGGGACAGGGACAGGGACAGGGACAGGGACAGGGACAGGGACAGGGACAGGGACAGGGACAGGGACAGGGACAGGGACAGGGACAGGGACAGGGACAGGGACAGGGACAGGGACAGGACAGGGACAGGGACAGGGACAGGGTCAGGGACAGGGACAAGGACAGGGACAGGGACGGAACGGGATAGGGTCAGGGTTAGGGATAGGGATAGGGATAGGGATAGGGATAGGGATAGGGATAGGATAGGGATAGGGATAGGGATAGGGATAGGGATAGGGATAGGGATAGGATAGGATAGGGATAGGGGATAGGGATAGGATAGGGATAGGGATAGGATAGGGATAGGGATAGGGATAGGGATAGGGATAGGGATAGGGATAGGGATAGGGATAGGGATAGGATAGGATAGGGATAGGGATAGGGATAGGATAGGATAGGGATAGGGATAGGGATAGGATAGGGATAGGGATAGGGATAGGATAGGGATAGGGATAGGGATAGGATAGGATAGGATAGGGATAGGGATAGGATAGGGATAGGATAGGGATAGGGATAGGGATAGGGATAGGATAGGATAGGATAGGGATAGGATAGGATAGGATAGGGATAGGATAGGGATAGGGATAGGGATAGGGATAGGATAGGGATAGGATAGGGATAGGGATAGGGATAGGATAGGGATAGGGATAGGGATAGGGATAGGGATAGGGATAGGGATAGGGATAGGGATAGGGATAGGGATAGGGATAGGGATAGGGATAGGATAGGGATAGGGATAGGGATAGGGATAGGGATAGGGATAGGATAGGGATAGGGATAGGATAGGGATAGGGATAGGGATAGGGATAGGGATAGGGATAGGGATAGGGATAGGGATAGGGATAGGGATAGGGATAGGGATAGGATAGGATAGGGATAGGGATAGGGATAGGGATAGGGATAGGGATAGGGATAGGGATAGGGATAGGGATAGGATAGGATAGGGATAGGGATAGGGATAGGGATAGGATAGGGATAGGGATAGGGATAGGGATAGGGATAGGGATAGGGATAGGGATAGGGATAGGGATAGGGATAGGGATAGGGATAGGGATAGGGATAGGGATAGGGATAGGGATAGGGATAGGGATAGGGATAGGGATAGGGATAGGGATAGGGATAGGGATAGGGATAGGGATAGGGATAGGGATAGGGATAGGGATAGGGATAGGGATAGGGATAGGGATAGGGATAGGGATAGGGATAGGGATAGGGATAGGGATAGGGATAGGGATAGGGATAGGGATAGGGGTAGGGGTAGGGATAGGGGTAGGGATAGGGAAGGGATAGGGAAGGGATAGGGAAGGGATAGGGAAGGGATAGGGAAGGGATAGGGGTAGGGATGGGGATAGGGATAGAAATAGGGATAGGAATAGGGGACGGGGACGGGCATAGGGATAGGGGAGGGACGGGAACAGGGACGGGACGGGGACGGGGACAAGGATAGAGATAGGGACGGGGATAAGAATAGGGATTGGGGTCGGAATAATCGGTCGGCAATCGATATCTAGATTCTAGGCAGTGTAAAATGCAGGTGGCTCAGTGGGAAGGGATTAAGTAGGCATCGGCGAGTATCCTGCATCCGTAATAACTATTACATTCAATGTGCTGTAAGAAGATCGTTGTTTGCTTGCCTTTTATATGTTTACGTTTGCAATAAGTATAAGAAAAATGGAAAAAATTGTAAGCGATAATGCAAGGAAGTACTTTTTACCCTACTGACCATAGCGTCGAGATACTGGCTATGTGGGTTGTATGAAGTTTCCACAGTATAAATATTTATATAGGTAAAATACATACATATTCATACCTACTACCTACGCTGTGGTCGCTGTGTAACAATTCTACAAGGTACAGTCAGCCAAAAAAGTGTTCTTATTGAAACGTTTACAAAAAATAAGATTTTCATTTGGATCCGTAGGTTTCTTCGAAGAGTCGAAAAGTGGTAAACCACTTTCTTGGCTGACCGTACCTTAATCGAAATAATCGCGGACAGATGTACCTACAAAGAAACCTACGGATCCAAATGAAAATCTTATTTTTTGTAAACGTTTCAATAAGAATACTTTTATTACGCGGGCGAAGCCGCGGGTAAAAGCTAGTATATATATATATATATATAAATGAGCTTACTTGGCCACAGACTAAAGCTCTCCCAGAAGACGCCTGTTCACTCTTGATTTGAAGGTTACCAGGTTATATGAGCAAAACATAATATTAAAAATATTTAACTAAGCTTCATAAAATTTCTGATATTTTACTAGAATATATTTTGGTTATAATGTGATATTTGATCATAGATCAAAGCACTTGGGTATTTTAAAATAAAATTTTATAAATAAAGTATTTTCAAATCGAACTAGTGGGAATTCAAAATGAATACCCTTTTAGAATATTCACAAATTTTAAATGATGTAATAATAAGCCTTTATTGATAATAAGCCTTTTAAGTCTCATGTTAAAAATACAAATTTCAATAAAGAAATACATATAAGCTTTAGCTACTGCAACATACTTAGGGGACCGTAACCATGGCAATAACAGACGACAAAGTTGATTCACCCAAATTCAAATGATTGAAAATACCCATCCCCATCAATTTCGGTCATATATTATAGCATCCACGTGCCAAACCTGCCTTTGAAGATACGCCGTATTTCAGTAATTAACTGCCTATTTGTACCAATTGGGCTGCATCCAATTTAAATACAATTTGTTGAGGAAAAAGAAACGATTTTCTTTTGTTTCAACACGTGAGCGAAGTAGCTTTTTTGTAATTTGTAAAAAAATTGAATGTTCAGTTTATTCCAGACAAATTATAGGTACTTAAATGTAAATTACACTTAGGCCCACTTGCGCCGACCACTTAACTCAGGATAAGTGGGCTGTCAACTGTCAAATTCCATATAAAATGGTGGGTTAACCTTCGGGTTAACCCTCCATTTTCGTTCGTCCACTTGCACCAACTTACTTACTTAGTGACTTTATTTTCTCTTTAAGAGTTTTTAACCCCCGACGCAAAAACGACGGGGTGTTATAAGTTTGACGTGTCTGTCTGTCTCTTTGTCTGTTTGTCTGTCTATCGTAGCTCCCTAACGCCTTGTCTCTTGCGTTGGCGACGGTCGCGCGACCGTCGCCGTCGCGTCTCATACTACCATATCGATAAGGTTTGATGTCGTATGCGTCGCATCGCCGTCGCGCGACCATCGCGCGACCGTCGCCCACGCAAGCCACGGCGTAACGGATGAACCGATTTAGATTTAGTTTTTGTTTTGTTTGAAAGCTGAATTCAGTCGGGAGTGTTCTTAGCCATGTTTCATGAAAATCGGTCCACTATGTCGCGGTCGGGGGTTTGATCAAAATTTTTATAACTTCTGTGGTTAGGTTATTTTAATCCTGTATTTCTAATGCTTTGTAAATTCTCTGAAATCTGAAATTAATTATATTACAGGTATGACGTAAAACTAATGACCATGTAGTTTAATGTGTGCACTATTTATTGTGTAAATTCGCAATGCAAATTAGTTTAGGTTTCTGCAAAACGTTTGCGTAACATTATAATATAAATAATTTAGTACTTACTTTGAATAATTATGGCAGAGTTCTATAAAATTAGAATAAGCCCGCTTTAAAATTATATATGGCAACTATGTAGTATTGAGACTGTTAAGAATTTTACCACTCACTTTCTTCCCGTGGGTGTCGTAGAAGTCGACCGTGGGATATGAGTTCCATTGTGGCTGGCAACCTGTCACTGCAATAAATTATAATTTCGTCATTTTTAAACCCGCGGGCAAAAGCTAGTTGGAAATGAAAATATTTAGTTTCGGGGGCGAACGGGTTAAATTATTCATTTTAAACTTGTTTGTCATAGTTGCCAATTTATCTTCGTTACTTACGTTACGTCGTTAGTGACGGGTGACGGGCGTTTAAAGCTCTTAAATCAAATTAAATATCTGTCGCCTCGAAACTTTTTGTTTTATTAATGATATAAATTCTGCAAAAATAATTAGTCATTTAATTTATTATTGCTATAATACTATTAAAATTGCTATTATATTTTTTTTTTTTTTAGAAAAGAAAAAAATACGTGAAATGTATATTTTTATACTACGTCGGTGGCAAACAAGCATACGCTCCGTCTGATGGAAAGCGGTCACCGTAACCTATGGACGCCTGCAACTCAAGAAGTGTCACATGCGCGTTGAAAACCCATTAGAAACTTACACTCCCTTTTGCTGTGTTAAGTACACAGCAAAAAGGAGTGCATGTTCCAAGAAGGCTCGGGATGCCGACTACTCAAAGGACAATAGACGGAACAAATTAGTTCCGTAGGTCCTTTCTTCGCCAGCACACCGCACCCACGTTGAGCTCTAGCAGCCTTACTCAGCGGCAGGAACACAACACTATGAGTAGGGCTGCGCTAGCGCTGTTTGGCTGCGGTCCACTGTATGAATATTGAACCTTCTTAGTGTTAGAAATACGATCCTGTACTTTTTTGAAGCTACGTAACCATTCTAGAAATCAAATTAATTTATTTTATAAATATTCTTTTATAGCAGGTATGTTACTATACTTACTATGTATAAATTATAAATTGAAATAGATACCATACACCAGTGAAAAAGCGATCCCGGCTTTGCTACTAATCAAATGGGCTTGATCGCTTTTTCTTTGGTGTACGGTATCTATTAAAATCTACATTTGGGTGAATCCACGTAAAAGTAACGTGAGTCACGACTTCATTGATTGTTTATTTGAACTACAGCTGCACTCATTTCATTTCATTTTTTGCAGCTGCATTTCGTGGCACTTTTCTCTGTTAACCTTTTGTGTGGATGTATGATTACTTGTTTGTGTGTCGTTAATTTTTGTGTAAGTATATTATATTGTTAACGTCGTTGTTAAGTGCTTACGAATAAAAATATTTCTATTTTATTCTATTCTATTTAAATGAAAGGATCTATGCATATATCGGAAAAGTAACACTTATTTAGAGATAGATTACCACTTGAACTTGCATAGTGTTTTGATTATGCCATAAAATCGTGACTCATATTACTCTTGCAGCGGATTGATAGCGTTTTTGATTTTTATAGCTACCCATTTATGATAGCGTTTTATTTATCTAATTCTAGGTTTTGCAAAATATTCAATCTAAATTTTACCGTTTAAATATTGTCTTCGGTTACCGCGATGGTTACTCATGAAATAAAACTATGGAAACGGATTATATCGCGTAAAATGAATTTATAATGATGAATTGTAAATTAATTATCTAAATTTTACCGTTTTAATAAGGTTTTAATATTGTCTTCGGTTACCGAGATAGTTACTCATGAAATAAAAACTATGGGATTACATCGCGTATAATGAATTTACAATCCGTTTCCATACTTTTATTTTACCGTTTAATTTGATTAATTTTAGGTTTTACAAAATACTCAAACATTTATCTGTATGTTTTCTTTTCTGTACTAAAATCAAACAAAAGTTTTAATTCTGTTACACCCCAACTTTTACCTCAACGTGTACATTTACAAATTAAACCAAACTCTCTTTACCTTTGCTTTCTTAACAAGATAAACAAATCAGCGGCTCGCTAAAAGCCGAAGTTAAATTTAACCCTCGGTTAAATTAACCCCTAGTTTAGGGTGAGCCGTTAACACGTGCATTTAAAAAAGAATCGATTTAGCGCTATGATAAATAGTCGGGGAGTTAAAAGAAAGTTATGGTTGCGTTAAGTAAGACTGAATGGGAAATAATTTCTAACATTATTGTTTTGACATTAATAGGGTATTTGAATGTTTTTGAATTAATTTATATCTCACTAAGCATGATAACTACACAGCGCCAGAAAAGTAACCGATTCGATACGTGTTCCATTTTCGAAAATTTCACGCTGCGGCGGCGAACAACTTTTGTCGATTTTAAAATGACACCATGCGTAAAAAAAAAACCTTGATGACACGACTCTTGTGTCATCCGCTCAGAAACGGTTAATACTATTAACTTAATAGAGATACGTATTAAGACATCGATTATCTTAAACGATTCTGAACCGATATACAATAACCATATATCCATAGTAATATTATAAATGGGAAAGTATGAGTTTGTCCGTCTTTCACGGAAAAACGGTGCAGAGACGTATTTTTTCAAATAGTTGAAGGGATGGAGAGTGGCAATGGACTTTTTGTCTCTTTCTAACGCTCTGTTTCTATTTTATTAATCGTTAATAAAACCATAAAGTATAGGTAACTTTACCGTGAAGACATTCTTCATTCATGTTTCTTATTAATTCTACAGTAGCAATGTTGTCTTTAATAGTTTTCTTACTTTAGTTTGAGCTACGCGATCAAAATAAATACCAACGCAAAAGTTTTCACAACATCCGTTTTTTATTCAAATCCACATCCAATAACAATCTGCTATGCTAGTTACTGTGATGAACGTTATACTAGTTTTTTTCATAGTTAATTTTAAGTGTAAAAATGTATCAGTTTACAATTGCCCCCAGTCGACTTTTGACTCATGTAAAAAAAATGATTTCTGAAGCCCTATCTATATTTAAACTACTATGTACCGCTACCTTAAGGTTGTCTGGAAGAAATCGCTCTTTAGCGATAAGACCGCCTGTTGTTTACCTTTGTTCGTGTTTCTTCCTTGTTTTGTATTGTTGTATTTTATCAAGGTGTGCAATAAAGAGTATTGTATTGTATTGTATTGTATGTATATTTAAACTGTAATTAAACTCCTAGCCTTTATAGTGTAAGCTTAACATAGGAAAGCCCTTGAGGCACCGGTTTGAATTTGGTGCAAAGCCAAATATTGAGTTGCAGCTAAGCGGATGTCGGACACTATTTAATGACGAAGTACTTGGCTAAGACGAACTTAGAGGCCAATTCTGACTTAATCTTATATCAGTAGGACATCTGAGATCTGTCCGTCCGTCCGTCCGTCTGGCCGCGGACAATCTCAGTAACAGTTAGCACTATAAAGCTGAAATTTGGTACCAATAATCAATTACGCCGACTAATTGGTAAAATAAAAAGTGGAATACGTAAAGTGGAGAGTGTTTTTTTTTTAATTTCAACCCTAACGACTAAAAATAAATTTTACTAAAATAATTTTTTGATAATGTTCATGTTTTCGTAAATAACCGATCCTATAAAAAAATGTGTACCCCACTTTTGAACCATAACTTTAAAAAGTATGAAAAAAATCACAAAATTTGAACTTTATAAAGACTTTATAGGAAAATTATTTTTAAGTTGATAGGTAGAACAGTTTTTGAAAAAAATACGGGAAACTACACTGAACGTGGCCCGACACACTCTTAGTCGGTTTTTGTTTCGGATATTGTGTGGTGCATGTGTTGGCAGTGTTCTAAATGTTCGTTTTTTTATGTTACAGTTGCCGCCATTTGGTTCTACGTAACAACGCAACGCAGTTTCCTCCCAGGAGTCACTCAGTATGTATACCGCAATTTCAAGCAGTTAGGTGACGCTTCAGGCTAAGTTCAGATGACCGCGAGGTTGAATATTGTAACAAATAATGGTGTTGTATATGGCGTTGTCGCGCGTGAATCGCGTGATAGCGCGCACCGCCGTGCACCACGCGCAAAATCTTGAACCGCGCAAAATCAAGCAGCCGGCATCCGTACAGTATTGAAAGGAGTCCAGCCTTTTAGCATTTACTAGTATTTAGATGAATGAGACAGTAGTATCCCGGAGGATTGAAATGTTTTGTATCAAGTTTTTTAATTCCATTCCCCAGACAAACGGTGGTCTTCATTTACATACAAATGAGTCCAAATTAGGTCGCAATACCCCAATTTTCAACCAATTATACCGCATGTTTCAATCACCAGATAATTCATTCCGATTGCGGGCCATTGAGCATTCCGGGCACGTAGGAGAGAAATGACACATTGAATATACATTATAGATCAGTGACGTCATTTCTTGAATAGGTAATAATATGTATTACCTATTAAATTATTAAATAATAATAATTATTATTTATTGTAATAATATTATTGTTGTCTACTTAATTGATAGTCATTTTGTTATGTTCTTGGGATATATCGTGCAGAAATAAGTCAAAAAGAGATCTTGTTAAAAATTATAAGCAGGGCACACGAAATTGCTCAAGTTTCATTGCTACTTTTAACAATTTATGGGTCGAAAGAAAACGAAATCGTGCCAATGCAGTGACAGGTTGCAAGCAGCTAGCCTACCACCCATAATAGAATTAAACCTATATCCCATAGTCGACTTCTGCGACACCAACGCAGGCCTACGTTAGTCGCTCGCGGTCGCGCGTTAAGTACCTACACGCTAGCCGGCTTCACGGAGAACATATTTTTTTAATATTAATTTGAAGTCTTGAAAGTCAACGTCCGCACTACACTTTGGTTATCTGGTTTCCTCCCCATTGCCTCCAGGACGGTTCATTTGCGCCCAATTTCTTACGACAACCCCTATTACGTTAAGGTCGATGGACTGGGAGATTTTTGAAATATGCCCCTTTTGTTTGTTATAAGGGTTTTTGAAGATATATTTTTTTACTGGACTGGTAGATTGCGTCGAAAATATATGCCTCAATCTCACTAAGGCCCTAGGTTACGCGGCCGCGGCAGCTTAAGTATTGACTAGAAGTCGTGACAGCGGACATGCAAGAGGATGCCGAAGATCGAGAAAAGTGGTACTAGGCCGGCAATAAGTTAGGTCATTTTTTATTTTTTTATTTTTTATACTACGTCGGTGGCAAACAAGCATACGGCCCGCCTGATGTAAAACGGTCACCGTAACCTATGGACGCCTGCAACTCAAACAGTGTCACAAGCGCGTTGCCACCCTATTAGAAACTTGTACACTCCCTTTTGCTGTGTTAAGTACACAGCAAAAAGGAATGTACAAGTTCTAAGGAGGGTTCGGGTTGTCATTTGGGTGAATCCACTTAAAAGTAACGTGAGTCACGACTTCATTAAGTATTAATTTGAACTTTAGCTGCAAATGAAAGGATCTGTGCATATATCGGAAAAATATCTTATTAAGAGATAGAAAATCACTTGAACTTGCATCGTGAATAAATGGAACATGCCATAAAATCGTGACTCATGTTACTCTTGCCGCGGATTGACCCATTTGTCATTTGCATTGGCATTTTGGGTGATATTTTTTGAAATTAGGAGAAAGTGGTATTATGATATTAAGATTAAATACTTATTTAATTTAATATGAGATCTACCTAGCAGCTCCCATATTACTAGTTATAGTCAGTATTGTACATGTTTGCCACAAACAGCCAATTCATACAGTGTCGAACGTGCGACAACGTCGGTACACAGAATGTCCATGAATGGCCCGTGTCACAGGAAACGGCTATGGATGCTATTCCGAATTTCTTACTTTATACTCGAACCTAAGGTTCAAAGATAATTTAGCAAATTATAGACAACGGGATAAACAAAAATTCCCTCAGTAATCGCTTCGCAATAGTTAACGGATTTGTATGATGAACTCTCGTCGACGTGAGCTGCTGCTTTGCTGGTGGATTGAGCATCGCGATTTGTAAGATACTTTGTGCGTATGATGATGAAATCATATAGGTACTTACTTTTTTTAATGTGAATAACGTCACTTTCACGAATAGCGTAGAAGTATTTTTTTCCATTTTGTTGAAGACATCCGATCTTTCTTGATTTTAATCCTCTAGTGTACATTTCTTCTTTCTTTGTGTTCGCCGGTCTTATACTGTAGATGTCCCGGTCTTAGACTGGTCTCAAACAGAAGTGCCCTTCGATATTTTAAAAGTCGCCCACCCAACGTGCTAACGGAAGCGAGACGCTTCTTTCATCCGAAAGCGACCACCAAATACCACCAATCCGTTAACATTTTTATCCATCCATCACTCTACCTGTCATAATGTATTGCTCAACTCCATTTAAGCTTGGTATGACTAACTATAACTATAGCTAACTCATTAATTTTTCACATCAGTACCGAGTTGAGCTAAAGGAACTCATAGATTACCACTTCACCGGCCGATATTCAGCCTGTCAGTTACGAGTAATCACAAAACGGAACAACAGTGGCTAACAACAGATAGGCTAAGCTGGCCACTTAGCCGAATGGCATTTCTCCGATGCGAAACGCCGCAGAAATGTAGTCTGGCTCTGTCGCGCCAATATGCGAGAGCGAAAGAGATAAATAGCTACAAAAGAGATATTATCGTGAACGTTTGTGCATTCGGCAACGCACACTGATATCGTATTACTAATATATCCTTCCCAACACGTATCAAATGGTTTCCATTGGTTATAAGGCGAGACGACTAAAAACACTAATTAGTCCGTCAGTTATACTATTATCAAAGAATTTTCAACACGTATTTTTTCTTTTTCTCGTAAACGAGAAATGACGATGGTACAGTGCGTTGAAGTTGCGCGTGACGTCACGCCTAGGTGCACTTTTTACTTACAAGCCCCCACTTTGATGCTCTATATCTTTTCATTAATTAGAAAAAGCGAAAAATATTTGTTCAGTAATTTTACGATCTAACTGACGGATAAACAGAATGCCATTTTGTTATGTAGTCGTCATCCCTTTTTTGTCCTTTAGGAGGCATGCGTGGAGCTGAAGCCAATACGTTAAGTATAATTTTGATTAATTATTAATACATAGATATAATTTTCTTTTTGTTTAATGAATAGCACTACATATAACTTATAGCTTCTCTAGAGGTAAATCACTGTTTTTTTATACATATATCAAAGTAGATATTTATCTCATCAAACAATGTAAAATTAAGATAATTTTAACCTCGTAAGGCCCAACGTCCTATTTTTAGGACTGAGAAAAGTCGCCCTTCCGGTCCAAGCTAGTATTTAAATCTATCAATTAGCGGCCCAAGGTCCTAAAATTAGGTCATACGCTTCTAACACGTCATATAGGTACTTACTTTTTTTTAATGTGAATAACGTCACTTTCACGAATAGCGTAGAAGTATTTTTTTCCATTTTGTTGAAGACATCCGATCTTTCTTGATTTTAATCCTCTAGTGTACATTTCTTCTTTCTTTGTGTTCGCCGGTCTTATACTGTAGATGTCCCGGTCTTAGACTGGTCTCAAACAGAAGTGCCCTTCGATATTTTAAAAGTCGCCCACCCAACGTGCTAACGGAAGCGAGACGCTTCTTTCATCCGAAAGCGACCACCAAATACCACCAATCCGTTAACATTTTTATCCATCCATCACTCTACCTGTCATAATGTATTGCTCAACTCCATTTAAGCTTGGTATGACTAACTATAACTATAGCTAACTCATTAATTTTTCACATCAGTACCGAGTTGAGCTAAAGGAACTCATAGATTACCACTTCACCGGCCGATATTCAGCCTGTCAGTTACGAGTAATCACAAAACGGAACAACAGTGGCTAACAACAGATAGGCTAAGCTGGCCACTTAGCCGAATGGCATTTCTCCGATGCGAAACGCCGCAGAAATGTAGTCTGGCTCTGTCGCGCCAATATGCGAGAGCGAAAGAGATAAATAGCTACAAAAGAGATATTATCGTGAACGTTTGTGCATTCGGCAACGCACACTGATATCGTATTACTAATATATCCTTCCCAACACGTATCAAATGGTTTCCATTGGTTATAAGGCGAGACGACTAAAAACACTAATTAGTCCGTCAGTTATACTATTATCAAAGAATTTTCAACACGTATTTTTTCTTTTTTCTCGTAAACGAGAAATGACGATGGTACAGTGCGTTGAAGTTGCGCGTGACGTCACGCCTAGGTGCACTTTTTACTTACAAGCCCCCACTTTGATGCTCTATATCTTTTCATTAATTAGAAAAAGCGAAAAATATTTGTTCAGTAATTTTACGATCTAACTGACGGATAAACAGAATGCCATTTTGTTATGTAGTCGTCATCCCTTTTTTGTCCTTTAGGAGGCATGCGTGGAGCTGAAGCCAATACGTTAAGTATAATTTTGATTAATTATTAATACATAGATATAATTTTCTTTTTGTTTAATGAATAGCACTACATATAACTTATAGCTTCTCTAGAGGTAAATCACTGTTTTTTTATACATATATCAAAGTAGATATTTATCTCATCAAACAATGTAAAATTAAGATAATTTTAACCTCGTAAGGCCCAACGTCCTATTTTTAGGACTGAGAAAAGTCGCCCTTCCGGTCCAAGCTAGTATTTAAATCTATCAATTAGCGGCCCAAGGTCCTAAAATTAGGTCATACGCTTCTAACACGTACCGATCCCTAATATTTGCGTGAAACGAAACGTTTGTGTCTTAAATATGGCGGAACTGAACGCAGCCACTTGATGGAGCTGGCAGTTTGACATTTGACAATCAAATGTCAGTTCTTTGACACGCGGAAGTTGAGAAGATGGCATCCTCGCGTAAACGTGGTAAGTAAATCCGCTTTTTTCATCATAATCTTGAGTTATTTTAACTTAAATTTAACTAAAAATACTTATTTAAGCTTTATACTATATGAATGACTTAAAATTTATCTCGCTGTGGTTTATTTCGAGAAGGAGATTAGAGCAAACTTTGTTGTCCTAGAATTATGTCGATGGGTCGTTACTGCAATAGTAGTATATTATTGCTATGTCATAAATTTAGGACTTTGGGCGGTTATTCCTAGTGTTGTATTGTTACAGGTTTGATGGATGCGGAATTAGAAAAATATTTAAATCTAAACGAGTCCGACTTAGAACTTAGTGATTTTGATGATGATTTACTTGATGCGGATTTTCAACCCTCAAGCCGTTATCTTCAGTCATCTCACTCCTCATCTTCGTCGTCTGAAGATGAAAACGAAGTAGTATTTCCAGAGACTCAGACAGTTACTAGTCCGATTGGAAACAGAAATGTTGCATCTGCAGAATCTCACATTTCACGCCGTTCTCGTGGAGGTCCAAGGACTCGAAGCTGTTCACGTGGTCGGGGTCGGGGAAGGTCATCGCATGGACGCGATGTTTGACGATTTTTTGTTGATATTTAGATACATATATAAGTTTTGATTAGTTATTGGTTAAGTGCAATGTACTATCTACGTTTACTTAAATAAACATGACTATACGATAATGTTCGTTTTTATTTCATTATTTCTTTAGTTTAAGGAAATGTACAGGAATAGACTACAAAATATTTCAAATACTTGCTACTTTTATGTATGTAATGTATACATAAAAGTAACACACATTCATAAAATACCGTCCCAGTGACCTAAAAATAGGACATTTCTTTTTCGACTCATTTTACATTAATATTGTTCATAATACTTACCTTTAAAGTATACAATAAGACTTTACCTAAAAACTTGCAGGTTTCAGATTTTACAGCAAGTGGAAGGTCTGTGCCGCTAGTATAAGTACCTAAAATTAGGACACTGGGCCGTTACGATAAATGTCCTAAAAATAGATTGGGCCTTACGAGGCTAAGATAAACACGAACCTGTTTTGTTTATTATTACTTTATGAAACTATAGGTCTATTTTCTGTTACATTTACTGTAGATAAGAAAAATGTGTATGACTGTTTGTTTCTGAATAAAAGGAAAAAAAATACGTGGCGACTACAAGTTGGCTTTTGATACTTTAATAAAATATAGGGGTCCACCTAGCGGATTGTGTCATAGCCGGTGACGCACGCAGAGGTAGCACCCGCTAAGGTGTAAGGACTATTTGACATCTGAATGGTGATGGAATCTGATATAAAGCTGTGAGATAAAAAACGACAGGAAAATATTATTACTAAACCCAAATAAGTATATGAATATTAAACCGTACAATGGTTAACTCGACTCCCCTCGCTCGGAAATTCATGGGAATACGGCTCCCACATCCGACATTCACGCGTCATCGCACAAGATAGATGAACAGATACTGGGTTAGCGAAACTGTTGTACAGCTGCTAAAAGGATTTACCTACAATTATATGAGAGTTAATAGCGTAATGGCTTATAATAGGATTTAATTGAGTGTATCCTAATACGACTTATATTCGAATTGTATCCTAATACATCTTAGAATCACATCCTCATAGGACGATTGCCTTTACAGGTTGTTTTCGATATCTTGCGACCAAGTGCTGGAATGATATCCCCCTGCCTTTAAGAGACCTAAAATCCAAAAATCATTTAAGATTCGATTTAAAAATATTCTATAAATAGGATTTAATTGAGTGTATCCTAATACGACTTATATTGACCGGGATTTATACCGTGATGACCGTAGTGACACTGTGAATGTAGTGTTGTATGGACAGACCATTGAGTGTGAATACTATGTATGCGACCAGTGGTAACGCTAAGGAGGGTAGCTCGCGTGCTGTCTACGCAACTTTGATATCCACCCGCCTTCTTCAGTTTTCCGTGAACATGATGTATGCAACTGCGTCGAAATACGAGTATCGGGTGCTCGACAAAAATCAAAAAGGTAATCACGGCTAGGGTTTCTGATTTCACGACCTATTTGAAGCCTCGAGATTCGAGAGAGAAGAAAAATTGCTACACCCCACCGGGGTCCATGTGTAACTATCCACAATTTGTAACATCTATGTAAATATCATGGTTTGCAATAATTATTTTACTTACTTACTTACTCCAAATTAATTACTGGACTATAACTTTGTATTCTGGAAGTGGAAAGACTTCCCCTCGTTACCTATCATAAGGCATTGTAGGTTGTGATTGTGACTATAGAAACGTAGGCTTCGTAGGCTGTTCGTAGCAGGTAAGAGCTACGGTTGTTGGTGTAGGTTCTACGAAGTCTACATACGGATGTGCTACGATAACAGTTACTGCAAAGCAAAGAGGATCGAGTATTATGGGTACGTATCACAATGTCTAAAGTTAAAAAACCTAACGTCAAATGACCTACGTTCAAAATACCTAAAATCAAAATACATAATGGTGTTTCGACCGAAATTCAAAATACCTAAAGTTTAAAAAGGTGCATATTATAATGTCTAAAATAAAAAAACTAACGTTAAATGACCTACGTTCAAAATACCTAAAATTAAAAACACGAACGTTAAATGACCTACGTTCAAAATACCTAAAATCGAAATACCTAATGATTAAATCCGAAAATCAAAAATGTCTAATAAATGGGGCTTAAATAACCAGTTTATCCTTGAATCGTCGACAGACAATCGAATATTATTTCAAAGTACAAGTCAAATTAAACCGTGGACTTTTACTTCGTAGATAACTTATTCCGAGTATACTTTATATCGTGGTATTTTGGTTTGTATTTTTTCATTTCATTTGGTTTTACATTAAATAAAATTTATTACGCGTAATATTATTTCAATTGTGTAATTGTGTATACCTAAATATTTCAATTGTTAATTTTTCTAAAATTTTACAATTTGTAAATTTTTTGTTTTTATGTTTAGTAACAACTAACGTAACCTTCTTCTAACCTATTTTAAAGGTCGTGCGTTGATGTGTAGGGTCGCAGTTCTAACCTAACCTAAACCTACTCTGTAAGCCGTTCTTTTCTGTGTGATCGCAGTTCTAACCTAACCTAAACCTACTCTGTAAACTGTTTGTTTTGTGTGTGGTCACAGTACTAACCTAACCTAAATCTAATCTGTAAACTATTTTTGCGCGTGGTCACCTAGTTATAACCTAACCTAAACCTACTTTAAAAGCCGTTCGTTGTTGTGTAAGGGCGGAGTTCTAACCTAACCTAAACTTACTCTAATATAGGATTTAAACCAATCGGGTTCCCTCTATTTGGCATACCTTTAATTGTCCGAAACGATTTTCGCATAACAGACTTCGCATAATCGATTTTCGACGAATG
The DNA here is from genome assembly GCF_023078275.1 of Leguminivora glycinivorella. Classification (NCBI taxonomy): domain Eukaryota; kingdom Metazoa; phylum Arthropoda; class Insecta; order Lepidoptera; family Tortricidae; genus Leguminivora; species Leguminivora glycinivorella. The sequence goes on from NC_062979.1 coordinate 4,087,013, forward strand.
TTAATTTGGCAGAAAACTTATTTGACATAATATAAAATATTACTAATATTACTTTGTACGAAAATGAGTTCGCATAATACTTTTTACGCCGATTGTTTTTTATGAATAACATTGATTTGCAACATTGTATTTGGAATATTTCTTAAAATCAGAATAACCACCCATACTAAATGCAGTCAGGAGAGTCGGTTAGGTTAGGTTAGAACTGCGACCTCAAGAAATACAATATTTTGTTAAGAATGCACGAATGTCGGTTAGGTTAGGTTAGAACTACAACATCAATATAGTAGTATTAGCTATGATAAAAATTCTGCGTGATAAATTTCGACTAAACAATGTTATGCATAAAAACCACTCGACGAAAAACCTTTATGCACAACATATATTCGAACAAACAAAAATATGCCTAGATAAATTATGCGTAACTATACTATGCTTAAAATTAATACTTCAAATACCCTCTTTTACGCTCGCGGAACCTACCCTACTACTTCGGTATTTTGACCGGTTAATCATTTTAGGTATTTTGACCATAGGGTATTTCAAATTTTGGTGTATAAAATTTAGGTTACATAGTTTTTGGTATTTCAAACATTAGGTATTTAGTCCAATAGGTATTTTAAATTTCGGTAATTCGTGCGTAGGTGAAACTTGCTTAGGTATTTAAAATCATTAGGTATTTTGATTTTAGGTATTTTGAACGTAGGTCATTTAACGTTAGGTTTTTTAATTTTAGACATTGTGATACGTACCCGAGTATTATAGACTTAGACTTTATCCGTCTATACGGAGTTACATATGTCTTGGGTTATATTGATCCAGAAAGCACAACAGGTAGATCATAATTTCACAGAACATTTTAGAGCCATTATAACATTCATACCTATCTTATACAGGTAATAAACTTTAAAATAACACTTAATATACCAAGTGTGCCTCCTAATTAGTATTTTATGTTAATTAAGCGAGTATATTACGTTTTACACATCTTTATGGGCGCTAATTATTATTGTACGTGAGGGTTTTGTGTATGTGCCTTAATTAAATATGAACCGTTGCAGAATTGTACCTATGTACTTATTAATGTTTTGTTTTGTTTACATTAAAGTTGTTAAATGCGTTTTAATTTGCCATATTCGTTTTAGGGGTCATACTATTATTAAATCACAGGGGGAGGGATGTGTGAGTGTGAGAGTCAATACCTACTGCGAGAACTGAATATCACCAAGCGGCTCTCAACTATTTGTCAGGAGAGAATACTCAGGTTCTTCGGGCATATCATGCGTTCTAACCAGCATACCCTACAAAGGAAAATTATGCTTAGCAATGTCGAAGGCCCACGCTCCAGGGGTGGAATACCGCTAAGGTGGGCTGAGACCGTGAAGAAAGCTTGTGGTTCCATGCAGATGGCAGTCCATATGGCCCTAGACCGCGTCAAGTGGAAGAAGGTCACTGTTGGTCACGATTCTCAGCTATAAGGGAACGACTGAGAATAGAGAATAGGGATGACGACTACATTTAAAAAAATGGTATTCTGTTTAGTCCGTCAGTTAGATCGTCCAAAAATACTGAACACATATTTTTCGCTTTTTGTAATTAATGAAAAAATACAAAGATATAGAGCATCAAAGTTCCGGAGTGGGGGCTTGTGACGTCACTTCTAAGTAAAAATTTTACCTAGGTGTGACGTCACGCGAAACTTCAACGCACTGTACCGTCGTCATTTTTCGTTTACGAGAAAAAAGAGAAAATACGTGTCTAAAATTATTTGATAATCTAACTGACGGACTAATTTGTTTTTTTAGTAGTTTCGCATATTGTGACAGTATTGGAAATTGTGATTTAAATATTCTTTAGTGTGATTTTAGAGAAGTACGTACTCTTCTTTTGTTAATTGCCAGATCATGCTATAGATATACGGTAATTAAAACAATAAAGTTCTCTTATAAACATTGGAAATTGATACTTTTTCATATGAAAAAGTGTTACGGAGAGTTTCCAAACATATGATATGCTCAGTGTTGCTACCATGACTTTTTAATACAGTACTGTTTACATCATTTATCAATTGCAGATTTTAAACAGCGCACCCAAATAATTATTTCCAGAACCAAAAATAACACCAACCAATTGATACGTTTTTTAAATTTTTTACATTGCGATGTCATGATAGCTGCAAATTATTTGCCTGCTGGGTTTTTTCGAGCCCGGCAGTAGTTCGCACCCGCTTGTCTGTATTAAAAACTTTATAGTTATGATATTGGAGGCATCGTGGATGTTATTGTCTAACTGGAAACTGTCTATCAGACTCGTTATTATTATTCTCTTTATTTATTTTCTTTCTTAGGCTAGGCTGTTTATAATATGAATATAAAAGTAAAATACAAAAACACATACAAAACAATATAAAACACATATAAACACATTATAAAAAACCTAACCTAGGGTGCCGCCAGCAGCGGGGCAGGGCCCAAGCTGCCGGTGGTTAGGGCTGCAGAGAGAGGAACCGTCGAACTATCCGTGCTGTGTCCAAGATCACCGCCTTCTGCATCTGGCCCTTGATCCAGCCACCTAGCGAGAGTCTCTTAAGATGTTGGTCGAGACTCTTCGCTATGAGACCGTTCGCTGAAACGACTATCGGAACAATGATCGTTGATTCAACATCCCACATGGCGGTTATCTCGTGAGCCAAGTCTAGGTACTTACTGGACTTGTCCTTCTCGGCTTTCACGAGATTCTCATCATGGGGGATGGTGATGTCAACGAGCACTGCCCGGCGTTGCAGTCGATCTATTATCACAATGTCAGGTTTATTGGCTACAATAGTCCTGTCAGTGATAATAGATCGATCCCAATAGAGCGTGGCACGACCATTTTCGAGAACTGGCGCAGGTAAGTACTTGTAGTACGGTACTTCGCGGTCCACAAGGCCGTATTGAAGAGCAAGTTGCTGGTGAATAATCCTGGCTACGAGATTATGTCTGTGCAAGTACTCGCCGTTAGCAAGATGAGAACAACCGGAAATAATATGCCTGAGTGACTCTCCGGGACGGCGGCATGCCCGACAAATGTCGACCGTACCGTCCTTCAGGATATATTTCCGGTAGTTGTTCGTCATCATAACTTCGTCCGCAATTGCACAGGCAAAACCCTCGGTTTCTCCGAAGAGGTCCCCGAATCGTAACCAGTTCACCGATGCGAGCAGATCTACATCGGGTTCCGTGAGGGCCTTGTAGAACCGCCCGTGTAGCTGCTTGCTCTCCCATACCGCCTTGCGGTCCGCAGTACTTAGTACCACAGGTTTGCGCCAGTTCTGTTTATTATTATTATTTTTGATTGAGGCAATAATAAACGAAAAAAAAAAACAAGATATAGATATACCCCCTTATTCATAAACGTTCACTAAAGTTATCAAGCCGATAAAGTTCGTTTGTCCCTTTCTATCACATCGATAAGTCGGAAAGGGACAAACGAACTTTATCGGCTTGATAACTTTAAAAACGTTTATGAATAAGGGGGATAATATTTTTATAATTGGCGCAAAACGAAAAGTTTTTCAGGAAAACTAAAATATTGACAACTCACTGACAGCTCATCAAAATGTAGATACTAGTTAGTATTGATAGCATTGCACAGTAGTCGAATATCCACGACCGACGATATGGAGCCGAGAGACACGACCGGCGCAGGAATATTGTCATGTAGCAGGAAATGGACGCGCGCTCATATCCGATGCGTTAACAGATGAACTCGATCGACATGTGTTATTTTCATAACAAATAAAATATAAGGTTATTTAGATCGCGCATAAAACATTCCATCTATGTGTATAATTTCTATGTCTACAGTCAAAAGTCTAATTTATTTTATTTTATTTATTGGTATTTAGGACAACAACAGCCGTAAATATATAACTTACATAGGTATTTTTACATAGTCTTATTATACACAATATGTTACTAAAAAAAAATTGTGTTACATATTTCAAATTACAGTGAAAATGTGCAAGCCACACAGAAAACAGTGAACTGATGCAAACAATACATACAACGAAAAGTGAAGTTAGAGGTCGGTACACAGGTTAAATATTACCCTACCTTAATAATATTTTATTTAAGTTGTCGCAGGTGCGCAGAGAGGTTCCCACGGCACCACGCCTTGAACGATATCATTCGTAGAGCACTGGTGTCGGCCAACGTTCCGTGTGTGCTGGAGCCACCTGGACTTAGCCGGTCGGACGGTAAGAGGCCGGATGGGTTGACTCTGGTGCCATGGGAGAGGGGTAAGTGCCTTTTATGGGACGCCACCTGCGTTAGCACGTTTGCCGCCTCGCACCTCGCTCGCACCGTGCGGACGGCAGGAGGAGCTGCTGAGCAGGCGGCGGACCTAAAAAGGGACAAGTACTCGGCCTTATCAAATTATTTATTTGTTCCGGTAGCCGTGGAGACTAGTGGGTGCTGGTGTGCGGAGGCAAAAACCTTCCTCTGGGAGCTGGGGCGTCGTCTGCAGGAGAGGGGTCTCAACCCCCGCTCCGGGTCGTTCTTGGCGCAGAGGTTGTCCATCGCGGTTCAGCGTGGAAACGCGGCAAGTGTGATGGGCACTTTTGCGTCGGGAACGATGCGGGGTGGGTTGTTTGACTAATTTAGGTAGTTTGTTAAGGTTTTTTTATTGTTAAGGTTTTTTTTTATTAGTTAATTTATTCAATTAATACTGTCATTTTTTGTGTTATAAGTTTTACGTGTCTGTCTGTCTTTCTGTGGCATCGTAGCTCCCGAACGGATAAACCGATTAAGATTTAGTTTTTTTTTTTTGAAAGCTTAGTTAGTCTGGGAGTGTTCTTAGCCATGTTTCATGAAAATCGGTCCACTATGTCGGGGGGTTTTTGTCAAAATATTAATTTTTCTCAAACATGGTATGAAATATTGATGTTATGTGCCTTATAATTGGCAGCGAAGTATGACGTTGCAGGTGCGGCTAGGACGATTGATAGATAATGGAATTTCATACAAACCTTGCAGGCCAAGGCCGGCAAAGTCCTCTTTTTTAATTTCCAAACACAGATAATTGTGACATAACATCCAGGTATTTAGCCAATTAAAAAAAAACTATAAGGGGTTTTATAGACGTGCCGACTACAACTGGTACGGGCCCTAGACAATATTTGATTTTGGGTGCGTTTTCATACAAAAAAAAATTTTTTCGTTTTTTTTTTTAACTTTTTGTTTTTTTATAAGCGTATACGGGGTACAAAAGGGGAACGAAAATTCGATTATTTTTGCGCTACGACGCACCGTTTAGGAGATACAGCCATCCAAAGTTACTATTTTCAGTAGACTTTATTTATTTCATACCATGTTTGAGAAAAGCACTATACATACCTCGGCGGGAAATGGGGTTGCCCGCCTCAGACCTATCCGTCTATATGTCTTCGGCCGGCAACCCCCTTTGTCCCGGCCTCTGTAGTAATGTACTATTGTGGTTAGGTTATAACTCTGACAGATTGGTATCGTGTCGCTGCAATATCTTTATAGTAGTGTTCAAATTGGGCCGATAGCCGGTACAGCGAAATTGTCATGTAGCAGGAAATGGCCGCGCGTTCATATCCGATGTGTTAACAGATGAACTCGATTGAGCGCTCGTGTCATACTATCGAAGTTATACACTCACAAAACCAATATGTGTTTGTATTAGTTAGTGAGTATTTTACCAAGTAGTAGTAGTAGTAGTAATACACTTTATTGTACAAAGATAAGAACACACACAGTACTTAAAGAAAAAAGAACACACACATCATTTGTACAAAGGCGAACTTATCCCATTAAGGGATTTCTTCCAGTTAACCTTAGAGCAGTTAAAGGAGAATTGGAGATGGTAGACGTTCCTAAGCTAAACCTATACCTAACCTACAAACTACAGCAATATAGACGTTATATCATATAAATAAATACGTTATACATAATATATTTTACCCAGTCGTATTTTACCAATTCGCATTCAAGCGCATGTTGCGCAAGTATTTCCTTGACAAAGTTTCTTCATCGTCATCTTAATGATTCACACTAGGTATAGGTATATCAATGTAAATATATATGTATGTTTATTTTATTTCGTAAATATGTATGTTTATCTTGAATATGTATGGTTTAATATTCATCTATCCATAGTTTAGGTTACAGTTTCCTTTTCCTTCTTTTTATTAAGACACTGCACCTACTTAATCTTTCTGGTTTAGCCCATTGGTTGACTGGTAGAGAATGCCTTGAGGCATTAAGTCCGCCATTTGTACCTTATTTTGTTGTGCAATAAAGATTAAATAAATAAATAAATATTGGAAATTCACTACTTACGATGTTGCGGCATCGATTGCAGATGTTTCTGCTAATCAAACCTAATAAAAAACAAGTGCCTATGCCGAAACTTCAAAATAAATGTACGTGACCGTCTTCATGTCCGTGACATAGCAGACAAGCTCCAAGAAAGCCGCCTACGATGGTACGGCCATGTCTTACGTAAACCGGCAAGTTACATAGGGAACAAATGTCTTGCCATGGCACCTCCACCTGGCCCCGGACGAAGGGGAGCACCTACGAAATGTTGGCTTGATGTCGTTGGGGTTGATACGCGTGCTAATGGTCCCACAAAATGGGATGCAGAAGACCGTGCGACGTGGAGGAGAAAATGCCGGAAAGCGGACCCCGGGCTCCGAAGCGCCTAAGCTGAGGATGCAACTGGGAAACCGTTAAGATGAGAGAGAGAGAGAGAGAGAGAGAGAGAGAGAGAGAGAGGGGAGGGGGGGTGGAGAGAGATGGTAGGCATCTATACAGTAAAAACGGCGCAGAAAACAACTACACACCTATTGTAATATTAATCGCTGGACAACCATACAAGTTGACTCACTGCACATGTTACAGCTATCGAGTAATTTTAGAGTTAAACTGTAGTTTTTATAGTATTACTTAATATGTTAGGTACAGCAGGGCAAATCTCAACTGGGGGGCAATTGTAACGAATCCATTTTTTTCCATTATTACACTATGATGTTGAGTTCTACATGTATCCACTGACGCGCCTACCATAAAACCGGTGGACACTCTATTTAATATTGCAAACATTGTAAAACATGGAAAAAATGGACGTTACATTTGACCCCCAGTCTAGATTTACCCCGCTGTACCTTATGTACATACAAGTAAATACCCAGAGCACGAGTGTCCTTGAAGTCAATAAGGGAGCCAGTTCATTCTTACGGCTGAATATAAAGGAGGGTTTAAGCACTGGAACCCTTTCACCCCACTCAAGATGAAATAAACAACTTAAATTGTAACAGCCTGGATCTAGAGTTAGATTCAAATGAAGTGGCTGACAGTGTTGTGTTATTACAAGGACAAATTATCTCAATTTATCGGGTTTCACCAGTAAATCCTCATAGGTGAGAAACCCATAAAATTGACCCTATTATTTCTGGAAGGACCAGGGATCTCATCTAAGACATGGGGGCCGATTTTTGAGTCTCACTGTCACTAAAATACCGGTTGAAACGGTGAATTGCCTACTATTTTCAGTGACAATTTTCTGAATTCGAACGCCGTGAGATTCAAAAATCGGCCCCCTGGAGGCCAAAAATAAGTACAAGCAAAAAGATCAAGTTCAAGTCGTTGTCAACTGCTTATGTAAGTATTGTAAGTAAGATTTGTAGTCATTGTCACCAAAATAGAATGAAAATAAATCCTGCCACATCCAGTAGCTTCTTGAAGCATCCACAATTTAGTACAGGTAAGGTACACACCGAAATTAAAGGGCGTATTATTTATGCGAGGGCACTGTACGTGTACACACCTGAGTTTTGTTTATACACTGTTGCTTATTATCCTGCAAATACTGTTAATAAAATAACACGGACTTGTTGGATTGCAGAGGTATAAAGGTAGAGTTTATGTTGGCATTGGTAGGAAATTGGGGTTTATGAGTAAAAGTTTACATTTTAAGGTAAAGCTAGGTTAAGTGACTGAGTAACTTCATATTCAAGAACTTTGTGTACACCTAAGAAAACAAATAATAACTGGATAAATATAACGGCAAACATCAGGACTACACGAAGAAATATAGAGGAGGCTTTCACTCGCTTAGAAGTTCTTGATAACACCAAAGAGGATCGAGTATGATAGAGAGTTACTGTCGAAGTAAAATGTGTAAATCACAGTGTATAGACTGCCATCTCTCGACACAGGCTTAGAACTTTTGAACGTCAGTTTTGACAATTTGGCCAATATTCTTAGCTTGATATGTGTTCAAATGTCAAATATTAATATTAGCGCCATCTAGCTGAGCGTACCCCAAAGGTGTAATGACATCTAGGGCACGGTACCTTTTCCTGTATGGTGCTGAGGTACCTACGTTTTTTTCAAATGAAGTTTTTTCTTAGACTTTATCTGTCTATACGGAGTTATATATGTATTTGATTTGATAATACCAAGAGGATCGAGTATTATAGAGAGTTAATGTCGAAGTAAAATGTGTAATCACAGTGCATAGACTGCCATCTCTTGACACAGGCTTAAAACACAGGCTTAATGTCTTTGATAATACTTAACAATTTTATTTTACAACTCCTGAAATGGAGCGTTTGAATCACACGAATTTCTACCAAATATACACACTTCAGATAATTTGTACCTTGGTGGGAATTAATTTGGTCGATTTCATGAAACTCTACTTGATTTAAACAGGTTACTTGTTAATGATATAGGCATCGGAGCAGACGAGCCTCCTGATAGGAAGCAGTCATCACAGCCCATGAAGAAGAAGAAGAAGTGAATCTATGGAACGCATTGCCAGCTCCATTAAGACAGTGTCAGTCAGTAGCATCGCTGAAGTCAAAATTAAAGAAATTATGGCTTTCACCTGAAAGCCAATAAAAAAAAAAAAATTAAACTGGGTCGTGTGCGGTTATTATTATTTTCATATATGTTTATTGTTTATATAAATATATATTATTATTTATGTATTTAGGTATAAGTATTGCATTCATTTTTAGAGTAGGGATGTATATTATGTGTACATATATATACCGATGCACTTTAGTTGTTTGTCACCATCTATTTTCCTCTCTCAGTTATTCTAAGGTTAGCTGGAAGAGATCCCTTAAAGGGATAAGCTCGCCTTTGTACATAACCGTTATAATATTCTCTGTGCATGTAATTTGTTCTGTACAATAAAGTGTTTACTACTACAACTACTACTACAACAAAGGAGCCACCGTTGCCGACTTTTGAGAACCCTTCTATATGTATGTACCAGCACCGATAGCGCACCGATAGCATGGTCGCGTGATAAACTATAAAGCATCAGGCCGTCTCTATCGCACTTACATGTTATAGTTATTTGTTATACAAGGGGGCAAAATTGTATTTTAACACCGAGTGTGAAATTGAAATTCAGGATTCTATTCACGAACCACTCGCTTCGCTCGTGGTTCAACTATAGAATCCTTTCACTTGCTCGTTTTTCAACACACGAGAAGTAAAATACATTTGCACCCGTGTGTAACACAAAACTTTTCCCCTCACTATAGCGAGGAAATTACAACGCAAAAAAATGCGTTTATCACTGCTTCCAGTAATTCCACAGGTGGTAAATCATCTTCATCACTAAATACATCCACTTTTATCAATTTTAAAGCAGAAAAATTGACTATATTGAATCAAATTACTTTATCCACTAGTGGATAAAATACGTTTTTACCCGCTGGTATTAAAGGACAAAACACGTGTTTCCGAGTTAGTGAGGGGAAATATAATTTATCGCCCGGTCATGCTTACCTGCCTGCTTCTTGAAGGATTTGATTTGACTCTTGACTCATTGAACTATCAATTATAAGATAGTTTTCACAGTAATATCAAGTTCAAAGTCAACTAACGTATTTTGTTCCCTTTCCGTTTCCATTAATTACTTCTAAACCAATACCCACCGAAAGAGACTATAATAGGGGCGCAATATCATTAAAACGCTTTATCCGGGCCCATACATACTCGCTCACGGAGATACGAGTCTTTTGTTCGCATTTTAATTCCTTAACGCACCTGCCGCCTTTATGGTACGACTTAAAGTATAAGCTTAAGCGGAGACATTTTTTGGTCACAAAGGGGATGGGCATTTTCCCGAAAAAGATTCAAAACCTTTTTTTTTCAAATTGGGAAATTTAATGTTTTCCTACTCAGAATCACGAGCCCTTTCGAGATCCTACTAGGTAAAAAAAGCGTCCAAAATTTAAATTTTCCACTTCGTTCACTTTGTACAGCGGTTACAAAGTGGAAGGTATGCAGAATAATAGAACATTTTGAGACCATTCTCTTGTTTTTTGTTTTGATCGAAAGGACTCGTGATTCTGAGTAGGAAAACATAAAATTTACCTACCTTAAAAATAATATTTTTGGTGATACCTACTACTACTACACATATAGAGGTATTTTCGAACGAATTTCAACTCGACACAAATGTCTACTCAGATTGCTACTAGTGGTACTATTTGCTAAGCTATTACCTAATTTATGAAATAAAACTATTTTATTTCATGAGTAACTATCGCGGTAACCGAAGACAATATTATTACCTAATTTCTAAATTTAAATTTAATTTCTAAATTTTTAAATAATTTTAAATCTTTCAGTTTATGCCTCAGCCCGTAGCCTCACAAGCATGTCTGGATTTGTCTAATCCGAGCCTGTAAGCGTCTTATCAAGTCGCTATTGTGAAAAAATGAATTTTTCCTTCTTATATACTTCGCGTGTAGCACATCAAAGTGGAAAAAAATAACGCAATTATTTAGAACGGTTAAGAGTTTATTTACGTGGAAATACATAAAAGCGATGCATAAAAACAATTTAAAGTTAAGTACTTTTATATTTTCTTTACGATACTTTTCGCGATGTTAATATAAATATGGAAATCTGTTGTTGTTCGTCGGTTGTTTGTTTGTTTTAGGCAACTTAAACCAAAAAGACGCATTAAATGTATAAAGTAGTAAGTATATTTTATTGGATATCTTGGTAGGTCAATATTAAAATTGCGTATTTAAATAGGCACCAATCGAATCAGTACAATTTGGAGTGGAATTCCTTACAGGCGGCTATATTTGAGAGCTCATATAACCCGGCAACCTTCAAAGGCAACTTCTGGGCGAGTTCACTCCATCGTAGGCCACGTCTTTGCCTTTGGCTAGTATGTGGCTAAGAGTAAGCCCATTTGTTTTTTAAGACCATGTTTAAAAATTCATAAAAAAATAAGTACATTTTTTTTCCAAAATATGGCTGTTACGAATAGAGATAAAATCCGATCCGATGGCCGTTGGTCTTATAAAATAAATTAATATTATAGGACATTCTTACACAGATTGACTGAGGCCCACGGTAAGCTAAGAAGGCTTGTGTTGTGGATACTCAGACAACGATATATATAATATATAAATAGTTATATACATAGAAAACTTCCATGACTCAGGAACAAATATCTGTGCTCATCACACAAATAAATGCCCTTACCGGGATTCGAACGCGGGATAATTGTATCTGTAGTGCAAATTTAGGAGTTTCAACTCAAAACATCAAAAATCGATGAAAACCGTGTGGAGCCCCTTAATATTGACGTCGAAATATCGAACCCGGTCAATATAGGTACATACGTCTAACGGTATATGCTTTATCGTGTAGTCTAATCCTCTACAGTTGATGCCGAGTGTATATACATTACTTATGCAAATCAGTTACGATGAAACATCGGCCTCGTTAGGCGGTAAAAGCGTTGCCGACGCAAAGAAGTGTGGAGTGAAGAGGCCTGCTCGTTTTCTGTTGATGGGCGTGAAAAATCCAGTGGGCGAGATTTTATGAACATTTTACTCGTTAGTATGAACATGCGTAGTTACGCAACTAACGAGCGATTTCTCATGACACAAAATGCGGCTCGATGCTGATAGATGTGACTTCACCCTTAGCTAATATAAAGCATAGTTAACATAGTATTGGCACGCGTTTAGCGACGAATAAAAAAAATATATTTAAAAATAAAAAAAAAACTGATAATCACATCTTAATTTTAATACGTTAATAACTCTATATTAGAAATTTGGTTGATCTAACTTTTTGCGTTTGTAAGTTATTGATGATGGACGTTGACCGGCGAAAATGCACTGTGAACAAATACGTGAAAAATCCCCTTGGTCTAGGTCAATGATTGCTAAATTGTTGAATTTCTAGAAAACTACTAGGCAATAATTATTGCCCACATCATTATTTCATTAAAGGACAATTAAATAATAGTGGCAAAATAATTCAAAATATCCACTCCTTGCGGTCCACACAGAATCAACAGACAAAAAAGATGGATGAAAATCTTGTTCAGAGGATGATGAATACTATTTTCAGAAAAGTCCGTAATTTTGTGCATAAACATACTGAATGATTGAAATATATGTGACACGCTATAAATTAATAAACGATCTTTTATATTCTGCAATAAAAAATATTGTTTACTTTTATCTTTTCATTTAAAAATTAAATTCCTCCCATCGCGTACCAATTCTAAATTAACTATGCTTTAAGTATCACTTTTTTGTGAAAAGCGCCTGCATGTTAATGCTGCATTGCAGGCAATAAACATTGCTATTTTATTTAAGCAGGCGTTATAGATATATTTATTCAATCCCATATTACTCTTCAACGGCTCTCTTAATTAGTTTGTGTTTCATACATGTGGAAGCACATTGCGAGCACTAACCTTAGGCAGTACTTTCACCCTTGAGTAGGCAGCCATTAGCTAGAACTGGAAGTACACCCGCCAACCTGACGTCAGAATGGCGGGTGTCATTAATTTCTTAAATATCTCTGGAGTTCAAAGAGCACTGCACATTGCTCGAATTTTGGAGCACATTTGGCATATTGCTAACACTAACTCCTGACGTATACCACACCAGGATTGCTTGATGTACACCCGCCATTCTGACGCTCACTTTTAAGGTAAACTTGTTGTAATTGTATTCATATTGGCCTACCGCGTAGTGACCCTGCCTGCTACGCCGCGGTCCCGGGTTCGAACCCCGGTAAGGGCATTTATTTGTGTGATGAACAAAGATACATGTTCCTGAGTCATGGATGTTTTCTATGTATATAAGTATTTGTATATTATATCTATAGATACTCGTATCGTTGTCTGAGTTCCTGCAACACAAGCCTTCGTGAGCTCACCGTGGGACTCAGTCAATCTGTGTAAAAATGTCCTATGATATTTATTTCTTTATATTATTTTAACGGAAATGTAAGAATTTCAAGGTTTATAATTTTTTAACACATAAACTGGAAAAAGCTCTCTTGTTGCTTCAAAAATGAATGGGAAATAAGTGCAAAGAGTGCAATCATTTCATACAAAATTGATATTTTTAAGTTTCCTTATTGATTTGCACTCGCCTCTCGTATGAAGTCACCATAATGTATCAAAAACCTAACGTGACCAACTGTGCCTTTCTCCCCTAGAGTAGTGAAGTGCCTCCCCGCAGTCACTTCATTAAAACGCAGTGGAATGCACGCACCATCTGCTAACGACCCCACAGCCAGCCGCGCCACACAACGCGCGTTTACATGCATATTTTCCAAATCTATTTAATTTTCCCCCAATGTTCATTCCAACTTCATGCCCTTACGATTGCATGGTCAGGTTCTGCCTTATGTTTCTGTTTCTCGCGTACTCTACTAAGCGTCTGTCAGATAAATATAGTTTATTATTCAAGTAAGGTGCAGCGGGGCAAATCTCGAGAGGGGGGGGGGGGAGGAAATTGTAACTGATCCATTTTTTCCATTATTACGCTTTGATGTTGAGTAAATTGTAACTGATCCATTTTTTCCATTATTACGCTTTGATGTTGAGTACACAGACATGTATCCACTGAACACACCTACCATACAAATCTAACGTTTATTTAATTTAAAGTAACTTACTTTTCACATATTTTGTGCGGTTGTTGCCGAGATCAAAGGCCGCTCTAACGACGTAAGTGCAAGCTTGAATAAGAAATCGGTCAAGCTTGAGCCGGCCGCGAACGGTTCACTGAAGCGGGCAGGTCGCGACCCATGAAAAATGTAGGGTCCTTTAAGGAATTCAGTTGTAAATTGAGATTACTGAATAAACACGTGCAAAGTTTTAGATACGGAAAATTCACATTAAATAAATGTCATATACAAAGAAAAAGTGACCAAGGCTTCCAAGTGTTCCGAGCTGGAATCTAACCAGCGTACTTACTACGTTAACCGGACGGATACCTGTAAAACTACTCAGCCATCGGATGACGAAAGCAAGGGTCGCAATTTTCAGTATATGACACAATTACCGAAGGTTTATGGCATCAACGAAAATAATTTGATTATGACGGAAAATTCAGCTGGTATAAATATCGGAGGTGCTATGAATAAGATGGTATGATAATCTGATTATATTTAAGTACGTTTATAATTTCATTTCATGGTCGGAGGATGTATGACAGTGATAGCCTGTTCTGTAAATGAGAAAAATAAACTACAATATATTCAATAAAGGTTTTAAAACATCAAAAATACATCCGAACCAAAACACATTCTAAACTTAATCAATGCCTTACATCCCTCTCTGGTGCTGGCAGGTGTCCATAGGCTACGTTAAGTTTCGTCAATCTTCTATAGTCAGTCCTAAAATATTTCCATATAAATAAAACCTCTCTAGTGGGTATATTATTTGATTAGTAATTATGTAACAGTCAGCTGCCCCTCTAGCACATCTTGCCTTGTCGCGCGCGAGTCCATACTTGAAGTCGCGCTTGATGTATGGACTCGCGCGCGACAAGGCAAGTTATGCTAAAGGGTCTGCTGTGCACAGAAAAGTAGACCCCCTTGCATACAAATTTGTATACAGGGGGTTCTACTCTTCTCGGCAGCTGACTGTACTATCTACAATATTTAGATACGAGTACATACTTTTTCACCACACCAACTGATAAAGTCTTATTTAAAAATTGCAAACGGGACTTAATCGCGTATTTACTATGTTTTAAACACTAACCTCCGACGTTCACAACCCTAAAATTCTCTCTACAGATCGTGGGTATTACTTATAGTAGAAAAATACGTGAAGCCATTGAAATTAAGAAGTATAAAAATTTCAATCGAGACGAAGGTTTTAATATCTCATCCACATGGAACCCGGTCATTAGTAAATGCAAGAAGAAACAAATATCGCAGGTTGAAAAACCGAATATCGTGAGTGTTGTGTGTCGACAAGGTGCACAAACTGTTCAAGTGGGTAGTCAGGACCAAGTGCGGGTAGTTCGAAAAACTCGTACAGCTAGAAGATGTTGATGTCAACTTCAGCCAGTCTGCTCCGAGACCACGGGGACAATGCCGTCCTTGAAACGTCGGAGGTTAGTGTTTAAAACATAGTAAATACGCGATTAAGTCCCGTTTGCAATTTTTAAATATGTGTAAAAATCGTGAAAGTTTGAATCAGTGATAAAGACTTACTTTGCTATTCGAAAACAGATAGCAAAATTGCAATTTATCCACAAGGGTGCAAAGTAATTTCATATAAATTTTAACTTGATGTCTTAAGGTGGCTGGTAGAATTTACCTATAAATGACGATTTTCAATAATAAATATTGAATAAATCGATGGAGTTGATTTAGTTTGATGTTTTATAGTCAGTATTTTGTTCTTGTTGGTGCGGTGAAACATTTTGTGTTTCACTCGGTGGCAAAGTTTGTTTCACCTTCGTGCTTTGAAACCCTCGCAACGCTCACTAACTATGCTCGTGGTTCAATATTGGAATCTTCCGCTTGCTCGGGTATCAATATTGGCACGTGTGGTTAAACAACAACTTTGCCCCTTTTAGAATAAATAATTATTGTTAGTAGGTACTGTTATTTATTCAATCTAAATATTCAACACAGTGGGCAATCTCCAGGGTATTCCATTTAAGCGAACACGCCTAAACAATGCCTAAATTAATCAAACAGTAGAAACCAGGTCTCAACTTAATATTCACGGGATGAACTGGGATACGATTTCCTGGGAGGCACGATGTAATATTTAATGACTATACTGTAAACTCGTATCTAAAGTAAAATCCATAAACCTACGGACCAAATTGACAAGTAAGTGTGAACGAATGTTGCCACAGTTTGGCCAGTGTCGTTCTTATCGATATTAAAATTATGATTACATCGTAGATTTAAGGTGCACCTAGACGGGACAATGAAATTGGCAATTTAATCGGCTAATCAATATACCAACTTTTTCTGTGATTTTGACAGATCAAAAGGTCTGTAGACCACTAATTAGAGATATTTTTTTTATTTCGAAGCAGCAATAATATTATTCGAAAATTATATAGATATTTATGACATACTTGCCATAGCGTGACAGATAGTTGATTATCGTCGGACATGGTATTTTATTTTTTACCTACAGGCTCGGAAACCTTTTTATGTTTTAAAACTAGTGGGTAAAAATGCGTGGCATCCATCCACTACCTCGAAGATACATAGAACAAACCAAAATGTGTACCTCTTATTTAAAACTAATATACTTATTCTTGATTTAAACTTGTCTGTTGTATGTACTTTACAACTTGTCGATATATTGTTATCGACATATACCCTTCCCTATTTTAATTTTGCTGTTCCTGGTATCATTTTACCTGTCAGTCATTTGTCAATTTAGTCCGTAGGATTATGAATTTTACTTTAGTTAGTTTTATTCGCGTGAAACCGAGGTACAATATGGACCTTATCTAGCACTAAAATTCCAAAATTGATTAACGAGTTACCCGCAACTTGGAAACAAATCAGTTTTAGGGTCTTCCCAAAACTATCGACGCGGATTCGGCTTTCGCAGGCCAAAAATCGCTAAGCGTCTTTAGTAGGAGGTACTCATAGCGAATGATATTCCGCTTTGTGTGGTAGGGCACAGCACAGCGGATATCATCTCGCTCGAATCTAGAGCAGAGCCCAACTGGGGAAGTACCTCCGCCTTACAGAAGACCGCAGCCAAATAGCACTAGACCCTAGTCATAGTTCACTTGTGTTCCTGCTGGTGAGTAAGGCTGCCAGAGCTCGACGAGCGTGCGGTGTGCTGGTGATGGAGGGATCTACGGAACTAATTTGTTCCGTCTATTGTCCTTTGAGTCGTCGGCCAACCGAATCCTCCTTGGAACTTGTACACTCTTTTTTGCTGTGTACTTAACACAGTAAAAGGGACTGTACAAGCTTCTAATGGGTTGGTAACGCGCATGTGGCACTCCTCGAGTTGCAGGCATTCATAGGTTATGGTGACCGCTTTTCATCAGGCGGACCGTATGCTTGTTTGCCACCGACGTAGTATATAAAAAAAACGAACGCGCGATCTTTGGTCGGCTAGAACCGAATTCCACGTCGATAGGTGTGAGGACAGCTTGCAGGGTGTTTTTGAGCTGTAAGTAGGTTTTTTTGTAGGTACTTTTAGGTTTATTAGTTAATTGACGATGCATGTTGTAGATTTACAATTGTTTTGTTTTGACCAAGCTGTAATCATACTTTAATATGTCATTTCCTTTATTCATCTTTCGTCTTAAGTTAGGTTGTTTATAATATGAATATAAAAGTAAAATACAAAAAACACATACAAAACAATATAAAAAACATATAAGGTACAGCGGGGCAAATCTCGACTGGGGCAATTGTAACTAATCATTGTTTTCCATTATTACACTATGATGTTGAGTTCTACATGTATCCACTGAACACGCCTACCATATATAACCGGTGGAGACTCTATTTAATAATGAAAACATTGTAAAACATGGAAAAAATAGACCTGTTACATTTGCCCCCAGTCGAGATTTGTCCCGCTGTACCTTAAACACATTATAAAAAAAACCTAACCTAGGGTGCCGCCATCAGCGGGGCAAGGCCCAAGCTGCCGGTGGTTAGGGCTGCAGAGAGAGGAACCGCCGGACTATCCACGCTGTGCCGCCTGTGTCCAAGATTACCGCCTTCTGCATCTGACCCTTGATCCAACCACCTAGCGAAAGTATCTCAAGATGTTGGTCGAGACTTTTCGCTATGACTTGAGACCGTTCGCGGAAACAACTATCGGGACAATGATCGTTGAATCAACATTCCACATGGCGGTTATCATATTATGTTATTATTATTATTTAAGTGTCCACTGAAAATCAGCGTCGTGGCACTAAGTGCTCCGACATATGCTGAGTTGCATCCTCTTTGGAACAACAATCTGTACATTTACCACTCTGATGTAACTGCTAAGATGTAACGTGTTGTTTCGAATTTAATTTAATTTCATTTCAATAACGAAGTTTGTGTTCACTTGTCGAAGCCCGCGATGTGATGATAAGAATATGGTACCTACATACATACATACATATAATCACGCCTGCATCCCACAAAGGGGTAGGCAGAGCACATGAACTACTAAATTTCAGTGCCACTCTTGGCAAAAAGGGGCTGAAAGAAATCCAAATGGTGACATTGCAGTGACAGGTTGCCAGTCTCTCGCCTACGCCACAATTTAACCCATATCCCACAGTCGACTTCTACGACACCCACGGGAAGAAAGGGTGGTGAAATTCTTAACCCGTCACCACACGGGGAATATGGTCTCTCAATAAAAGGATTTTATCATCTGTGTATGTCGTCACACTACAACATTGTATAGGATATCGTTCCTACATCCGATATCAGATCGGATAATGTGAAAACGCACACACATGAAAGTTTTTGAAGCAGGATGGAATGTGTGTTTTATGAGTTTGAAGTTGTTCTTTCTTGAGGTTTACCGAGATTTTGCATCGAAAATTAATTTAAGTTGTAATTTCAAGAAGGGTGAACCTTGAAGAAAATAACATGTTAGGTCTCAGCTGTTTTCGTACAGTTTTATTTTCCTTATCATATTATATCCTTCCTACCTATATCAGTCTGCCCTCCCAAGCCAAAAATCGCTATCTCAGATCAGCGCTATTCTGAGATGAGGCCATTTTTATTATGTGTATTTTGTCTTATTTGTGTTCACGAACAAATGTTTATTCTATTCTATTCTATTCTATCTCAAACGAAAATCCATAGCTAACTTATACTTAAGTATGTATTACAGACAGTTCCATTTTCAAAATCATTTGGTTTTGAGATAGCGCCACTCGGCTTAGCAGGGCAGATCTGTGCTCTCAATACACCGGTATAATAGTTATTTGTTATACAAGGGGGCAAAGTTGTATTTTAACGCCGAGTGTGGAATTCAAAAACGAGTAAGTGAAAGGATTCTATAGTTGAACCACGAGCAAAGCGAGTGGTTCGAGAATAGAATCCTGAACTTGCGAGTTTTTTAACATACGTGAAGTAAAATACATTTACACCCGAGTGTAACACAAAACTTTTCTCCTCACTATAGCGAGAAAACTAAAACGCAAAAAATGCGTTTATCACTGCTTCCAGTAGTTCCACAGGTGGTAAATCATCTTTATTACTAGATTCACCTACTTTTAGCAATTTTAAAGCAGTTTTTAAGTCTAATTTTAAAGCAGTTAATTTGACTTTATTCAAGGTCAAATTACTTTTCCCACTAGTGGATAAAATGCGTTTTTACCCGCTGGTATTAAAGGACAAAACACGTGTTTCCGAGCTAGTGAGGGGAAAACAAAGATTCTCTATGATTTAGAGCCAAGAGACGCCTCTTTAATTACTTATTTTTCTTATTTAGGTACTGTTTTTAACCCCCGACGCGAAAACGACTATACCTAATGAAAATATTAATTTTTTATGATAAAATAAAAGCAATCATACTTAAACTGAACTTAAGTGGGCGATAAAAACCTCAAAGAATAACACAATACAAAACAGTTGACCTGGAAAATCAAAGAAAAGTTTACAAATAGAACGATATGAGCAAAATCAGTGAAGAAAAATGCCCCAAACTTGGTCCCGAGAGTTTTTTCGTCTTCAATTTATGTTATCTACTTATGGAAAAATCGGGAAACAAGTCTATTTTAGACTATTTGTATTTTTAGTGTAAAGAAATATTTGTATGATATTTGTGTACCTATTAGAAGAGTAATTACATCTTTAGACTAACATTTATAATATCATCAATAATATTATAATCTAGTAAGGGCCACTTCAACCACCCGCTTAACTCAAGGTTAGTGGGCTGTCAACTGTCAAATTCCATTTAAAATGGTGGGTTGACCTCGGGTTAACCCTCTATTTTCGGTGGTGCAAGTGAGCCTAAGACTTAGATAATTAATTTTACTTGCTATTACTAAGTATGTGAGATGTACAATAAAGAGTAATGTAATAATAATAATAATAATATATACTTTATTGTACACCACTTATTGACAATGAGATTCAGTACAAAAACAAAACGTATTAAGAAGCAGGTAACAACAGGCGGTCTTATCGCTAAAAAGCGATCTGTACCAGACAACCTTAGGGTAGCAGGAAACAGATTGCAAAGAACAATGAACGGGTAGTGCCAACATAAAAATTACGTAGGTATTCGAACTATTTCAACACATCAAAAAGTAAGAGAAAAAAAAAATATGCAAAAGACTATTTTGACCAAAATAATATTATAAACGCATACACACATATACAATACATATATACAATATATATATATACATATATAATACACATGTACAAAGGCAAGTCAAGGTAGCGAGAGGTAATGAGATTTTAAAATATTTTTAAACAAGGGAAGAGATTTCGCGCATCTTACATCCAACGGCAAAGCATTCCACAAACGGACAGCCCGAAAAGTAAAAGAGTTTATGTAGAATTTAGAAGTAGAAGATGGAGGGACAAGGAGAAGTTTTTCAGCACATCTCGTAGAAGACAGATAGCTAAATCGGTTTTTAAGATAAGAAGGTGTAGTGGGATTGAAGAGAATATTATAAAGAAGGATAAGAATATGAGAGTTGCGTCGTTGTCGAATGGGCAGCCATTTGAGCTGAGTTCGAAATACAGATACATGGTCGTATTTACGCAGGCCGAATACAAACCTTATACAAGCATTTTGTAGACGCTCGAGTTTATTGAGCTGATCTTCCGTAATGTCCAGATAACAAACATCAGCGTAATCTAAAATTGGAAGAAGAAGGGCTTGTGCGAGCGCAATTCTGGTGGCAATCGGTAAAAAATTACGAAGTCTACGAAGTGACCCCAGAGAAGCAAATAGTCTCCTACTGACTTCGCTGATCTGCGGAACCCACGAAAGTGTGCTATCAATAAGGACACCAAGATTTTTTACTTGAACCGAAAATGGAACTTGAACGCCGTCAAACACTATGGCTGGCAAGTTATCAAAGTCAATCCGAGCAGTGAGCTGAGGACTACCTAAAATTATGACCTGCGTTTTAGACGGATTGACTTTCAGACCATAGCGACCACTCCAACTGGAGATGCATTCCAAGTCCCGATTCGTGGAGCTAATAGCTTGGGCGAGATCACCAATAGCACACTGGGTGTAAATTTGGAGGTCGTCAGCATAGAGGTGGAATTTAGAAGAAATATTTTCGGTAATACTATTAATAAATATAGAAAATAAGAGAGGAGACAACACGCCGCCCTGCGGTACGCCGGCCAGCGTGTTGCACCACGAAGAACAAGAAGAATCTACTTTAATGCGTTGCCGACGGCCTTCCAGATAACTACGAAACCAAAAAATTACTGATGGAGAGATGTTAAGAGAGCGCATTACGGCAAGCAATATATCGAAATCAACTGTGTTGAACGCATTGCTGAAATCCAACAGAGACAATATAGTAAGTTTACGGTTATCCATTCCAGCTCGGATATCATCAGTAATCTTAAGCAGGGCTGTGACTGTACTGTGACCAGAACGAAAACCAGACTGGTAAGGATTCATGAGCTGAAACCTGTTTAAAAAGGACGTAAGCTGCTGATGTACGAGGCGCTCAAGAACCTTAGAGAGAAAAGGAAGAATAGAGATGGGTCTGTAGTCTGAGAAAGAAGATGGGTTGGCTTTTTTGGGAAGGGGGATGACATCAGCATCCTTCCAAGCAGAAGGGAAGATACCAGAAGAAATTGAGCTATTAAGAATATGAGTAATTATAGGGACTAAAATATCAAGAAGAGGAAGAATCATTTTTCGACTAATACTATCAACTCCAACGGCATTGGAAGAGATAGCCAAAACGCTCCTCTTAACATCTTCCTCAGTCAGCTCTTTAAGTGTAAAAGGAGTACAGTCAGGTGTGGAGGAATTCATAAGACGGTCAAGAGTGTCAGTTTTAGCTGGCCCAGAGAAGATAGCAGAAGTTGAGTCGTCAGTAAGCCAAGGTGCAGGGACGTGCTTCATCTTAATTGGACGTATGGGGGCATGTACATCATATAGCTTAATCAGATTAGCGTTGAAAAGTGCCACTTTGTCATTAACACTATCCGAAAGCCGTAACAAGCTCCAGTCAATGAGCATGGCATCTTCGCGGAGCCTATCGAGACTCATCCTACCGAAATTACGCTGCAGAAGAACTTTTGGCTTTTGTTTCGGAGGACGAATTTTATAGGAGAGAAATAGTAAATCGTGGTAAGAAAAAGCGTCGGCACCATACTGAGCAAATCCCTCAACACGATCGGGAGAAGAAACAAGAGCGAGATCTAAAAGAGATGGAGATGAATTAGGAAAATAGTGTGTTGGACCTGATGGCAAGATCACCATATTACAGGCCTCGACAAGTGCTTTGAGAGAATGGGAACGTGAATCATTTTTAAGCAAGCATGTGTTGAAATCGCCCATTATAATATGGTGATCGTAAGATGGCATCAGGTCTTCCATAAGTTTTTCAAGAGCACCAAAATAGTTTATGTGCAGTGAAGGTGAGTAGAAAACACCAAGAAGAAGTTTGGTGTGCGACAAGCTCAATTCGAGAAACAAATACTCTGCAGTATCCGATGATTCTACAGACGAGCACACTACAGAATACGGAATGTTCGAGCGTAAATAGATTGCAACCCCACCACCGCCTCTCATGGTTCGATCATTACGTATGAGACAAAAACCAGGTAAGGAGTAACTCGTAGACGGTAAGCAGGGCTTAAACCAAGACTCCGACACAAGAATGGCATCGATCTTACTGTCCTCAAAAGTTAATAAGAAGTCATTGAAATGAGCGGGAAGGCTTTGCGCGTTAAAGTGTGCAATGTTAAAATTTTTTGGAAAGTTAGAAAGTTGTTGGTTGAGTTGGTCATGAAGAGAGGGAGGAAGACTATAGAAACTGTCATTGGATGACACAGAGACAAAATCATTTATATCACCTTGATCATTCAAAGAAGCACAAGACATTACCTTTTATACAAATAAATAAAAATAATAAAATAACAATATAATATTTAAATAATATAATATATATATATTATGTAGATATACTACACTTCTAAATACTACTTCTGACAAACCGGCTACCCGCCAGCAGTATCTCATACAATACAATTACAAAACCAGCATAACAACAAATAAAAGTTATACTTAACAAAAACGGAACGTAATTACAGTACTGGTAACACTGATCGACCAAGTGTCACTAGTGTCAGTGTCACGGGCTCATAGTGGCAGTTTGATAACATGTGGAATTACGTGAAGTTAGCAATAATAAAATAAAAATTAATATATACCGACTAATTAGAAAATTTGTTTATAAGGAAAATCTAGAAAGAGGTTATTACGTCATGTTACGAGATATTACACGACCACAGAAAGAAGTTAGTAAGAATAGTACGCAGGAAACAGACACAGATATGGCTAAAGCCATTAAAAACGCATTGCCGGTTTTCTCGACCTCTTGCCCAGTTCTCCTCGTTGCTGATCCGCCGCAAGTCCGACCGCACCGTCATCCGCAGCCGCAGGTCTGGATTCAGGCGGCTGAGGGAGCTGGATCTCATCGAGGTCGGCTCGCGATGAAACTCGCTGACGCTCTCCATTTCCGACCAGGACGTAGACGCTGCCTTCTCGCGTGTAGCAGTTGCGGACTCCGAAACGCTCCCTGGCCGCCATGAAGACGTCGTGCCGCGCTTTGGTCAGGAATTCCGAGACGATGATGCCCGTCCCCTTCAGTGCAGTTTTTGCAGACCAAATGGCATTGCGGTCAGCAATGTCTCTGAATTCGACCAAAATGCATCTGGCCTTATTACTACGTGGACGACCCATCCGGTGGCTCCGAGCAATCTTGTCAGCAATTAAGTCCGACTTGAGATGCACTTTTAACAAGTCCAGAATCCGGACCGAAGGGTCCTCATTGGCCGCTTCCGACACACCATGAAACAAGAGGATCTTGCGTCTTGATCGCATCTCTATACTGTCCACTTGCTGGCTTAAGTGTTCTACTTGCCGCTGCAGTGCCTCAACAGCCTTCAGTATGAAATCTCGGAACACACTGAACTGCGCTGCAACGGATGACACCGTAGGGCTCTCTGTGTCAGCCTTGTCAATCTGACCCTGGAACTCTGCCATCCTTGTGTTGAATAAGGCCCCCAACTCTGCCAGTGAAGTCTTGACGGATTCCATTGTTGTGTGATAGTGACAGGTGCAATAAGAGATAAAGTGTTATTTAGTGAAAGAGTGAAATAGAGAAAGATAACTGCTGGTAGGTAGAACTGGTCAAAAAGTCATTAAATAAATTCAAAATTTAGTCACTAAAATATACTTTTACTATTTAAAATTAAATATTAATATAAGAGGACGTATGTTTAATTTTCTATGCCTACCCACATTTGTATGTAATTCGTATTGTAAATAATGTAAATAATGTATTGTATTCATTATGTATTTTTATACATTTTAAATAGGTCCTGTGCTACACAAATAATGTTTATCCATCGGATAAAGGTGATTTTGTAAATATTAGCACAGTATAATAAAGAGTACTATCGTACAGTATGGCCACTCCCGCTCCCCGCTGAAAGTGCCGCCCACCCCCGCTCGGTTACCTCACAGTTACCGCCTGTCAAAAACGCGAACAGTCGACCTGTCATATTTCACTCAACAAGCAAGGTACGCGTTCACGTACACGAGCTTAGAATGTGTGCTGAGAACGCGCCTCTTTCATATATTTGATTGCCAGTGTCCGAGATGTGATACTAGCGAGTCGCGAAAAAAATTGGGCTGTTTCATAAATTTGACTGACGTGATGCTTTTATGCGATTTCAGTATTGGTCCCATAGTAAAAGATGTTAATTATGACCTCAAAAATCACTATGCAAAGTTTGGCTAGTAGCTACTTACAAAATCTACTTACTTCTCATTTCTCAGCAAAACTTATCGGTTTCAGTTCATTTCAAAGTTGCCATGCAAAAAACCTTCCAGTTGACATACTTATTGCTAAACTTGAGGCCCAAGATTTACAATACCTACAAGACCGTACACCGGGGCAATTCTAAAAACTTGCTAACTGGTTAAAATGTCCAACTTCCAAATCCATTTAGAACTTCGCTTGCCGTGTATTCATTTTCACTTACGTTGTAAAAGTTGCTATTTTCCCGGACTGCTGGTTACGGAATACTTTGTATACAGAGTGATTTAGGAGACGAGCAAAAGTTTGTGTATTCAATACAATAATCACCCTATAATTAGAGACTTAAGGTGAGGCAAAGATGAAGTGATTTTCTTGAGAGTTAGTTGAAAAATCGTAGGTATATCACTCAAATGTAATATTTCATTTTCTTAATTTTGAAATAAAACTATGGAAACGGATTAAATCGCGTATAATGAATTTACAATTCATCCCGACGTTTCGAACACTTTACAGCGTTCGTGGTCAACGGGTGACTGAGGAAAAATTACAATGTAATGTGATGTGTGTGTGTAATGTAATGTGTATGTTCTTAATTTTGACTTGTACAATGTATTTTTATTTTGACTTGTAAAATGTATTTTTGTTTTACCAATAAAATCTGTGTTCTGTATTCATATCAAAAGGCGTATGTCTGCCGGTTAAATCAGGATTTTATCTTCGTTTATTAAGTGTCTATTTATTAAGTTTTATTAAGACGTTTATTAAGTTAAGAGAGGTAGGGCATAGCGAATGATATTCCGCTTTGTGTGGTAGGGCACAGCACAGCGGATATCGTCTCGCTCGAATCTAGAGCAGAGCCCAATTGGGGAAGTACCTCCGCCTTACAGAAGACCGCAGCCAAATAGCACTAGACCCTACTCATAGTGTTGTGTTCCTGCCGGTGAGTAAGGCTGCCAGAGCTCAACGAGGGTGCGGTGTGTTGATGACGGGAGGACTTACGGAACTAACTTGTTCCGTCTATTGTCTTTTGAGTCGTCGGCAACCCGAACCCTCCTTAGAACTTGCACACTCCTTTTTGCTGTGTACTTAACACAGCAAAAGGGAATGTACAAGTTTCTAATGGGGTGGCAACGCGCATGTGACACTGTTTGAGTTGCAGGCGTCTATAGGTTACGGTGACCGCTTTACATCAGGCGGGCCGTATGCTTGTTTGCCACCGACGTAGTATAAAAAAAAAAAAAGTTTTATTAAGACCGAATTAAGACCGCCAAACTGAAATGGGACTGGGCAGGCCATGTCTGCCGTATGCACCCACAGAGGTGGGCTAAAATAGCCACCGTATGGGTGCCGCAAGACGGGCGGGGATCTGGCAGGCCCAGGCGGAGATGGCGGGACGACCTGGACGTGTATCTCAGCGACTGGCCGGAGATCGCTCATAACCGGGACGAGTGGAAATCGAAGGGGGAGGCCTTTGCCCAGCAGTGGGACACGGTATAGGCTTTAAATAAAATTATTAAGTGTATTATGACCGTTTGACCAGCCTATGATTGTAAAAAGTTTATTGAACTTTAGCAAAACAATTAAAAACGAGAAAAAGAGACTCCTTTATTTACATACGAAGGTGAACGATCCATTAACAGATTACTGAATGTGTAAATTTAGTACTGCTCACGTCTCCTAAATCACCCTGTATACTAGATATATTCAAAGTATACTAGGTATTCAAAATACTAGGTATTTTTACTTGGTATTGGCGTGGTTCCACACGTTATTGGTGTCGGTAAATCTTGGTGACAGGTGGAAATTTGAAAATGGATTTGTAGAGGTCCATTTCACTATTGGTAGTGTGGACATTTGAATGTTTGCCTAGTGGTTCATTTAAATAGTATTGGGGTCGTAAAATGTAGAAATGTTATTTCGTAGATACTAGCAACAGTAGTAGTAGTAGTAAAACACTGTATTGTACCAGAAAATAATACAACACATGAGAAAAAGAGGTTATCACTATTACAAAGGCGAACTTAACCCTTTAAGGGATCTCTTCCAGTTAACCTTTTGTACGACCGGTTTGACGACGACCGGTCTGGCGCAGTCGGTAGTGACCCTGCCTGCTGCGCCGCGGTCCCGGGTTCGAATCCCGGTAAGGGCATTTATTTGTGTGATGAGTACAGATATTTTTTCCCGAGTCATGGATGTTTTCTATGTACTTATATAAGTAACTAAGCAACAAAATAGTTTTGATTTCAGAATCGTAATGTAGGTACTATTTCAAGTTTCAATATAAAAGTATTATAAGTATTTATATATTATATATATCGTTGTCTGAGTACCCACAACACAAGCCTTCTTGAGCTTACCGTGGGCCTCAGTCAATCTGTGTAAGAATGTCCTATAATATTTATTTATTTATTTATTTGAGCAATTGAAGGAGAATTGGAGATGGTAGGCATAGAGGTACAGTACAAGGGCGGAAAACGGAATCAAGATAATAATAAATTATAACTTACACTAACATGCAATTGCAATTGTAGACTAATAGAGCCTCTGCTATCAAAAACAATACTTTAAATACTGTTATAGAATATTATAGATGGGCTGCGTATCCATATTAATATTATAATAAATGGGAAAGTCTGTGTCTGTTTGTTCGTCCGTCCTTCACGGCAAAATGGAGCGACGAATTGTCGTGATTTTTAGGGTTCCGTAGTCAACTAGGAACCCTTATAGTTTCGCCATGTCTGTCTGTCCGTCCGTCCGTCCGTCCGTCCGTCCGTCCGTCCGTCCGTCCGTCCGTCCGCGGATAATCTCAGTAACCGTTAGCACTAGAAAGCTGAAATTTGGTACCAATATGTATATCAATCACGCCAACAAAGTGCAAAAATAAAAAATGGAAAAAAATGTTTTATTAGGGTACCCCCCCTACATGTAAAGTGGGGGCTGATATTTTTTTTCATTCTAACCCCAACGTGTGATATATTGTTGGATAGGTATTTAAAAATTAATAAGGGTTTCCTAAGATCGTTTTATGATAATATTAATATTTTCGGAAATAATCGCTCCTAAAGGAAAAAAAAGTGCGTCCCCCCCCTCTAACTTTTGAACCATATGTTTAAAAAATATGAAAAAAATCACAAATATATAACTTTATAAAGACTTTCTAGGAAAATTGTTTTGAACTTGATAGGTTCAGTAGTTTTTGAGAAAAATACGGAAAACTACGGAACCCTACACTGAGCGTGGCCCGACACGCTCTTGGCCGGTTTTTTTAAGTGGATATAGCTGAAGGGACGGAGAGTGACATAGGCTACTTTTTATCTCTTTCTAACGCGAGCGAAGCCGCGGGAAAAAGCTAGTAATATTATAATAGGTACAATCAAATGCACTTCTTCTTGTGTCGATGATTTCGGTTTTATTTTTAACCCACGACGCAAAAACGACGGGGTGTTATAAGTTGGACGTGTCTGTCTGCCTGTTTGTCTGTTTGTCTGTCTGTCTGTCTGTCTGTCTGTCTGTCTGTCTGTCTGTCTGTCTGTCTGTCTGTCTGTCTGTCTGTCTGTTTGTCTGTCTGTCTGTGTTTGTGTCTGTCTGTGGCATCGTAGCTCCCGAACGGATGTACCGATTTGGATTTAGTTTTTTTTGTCTGAAAGCTGAGTAAGTCGGGAGTGTTCTTAGCCATGTTTCATAAAAATCGGTCCACTATGTCGCCACACCTCGGACACTGGCGATCAAATATATTGAAAGAGGCGCATTCCTAATAGCACACAGTCTTAGCTCGTGTAGGTGAACGCGTACTATGCTTGTATGAGTGAAATATGACAGGTCGACTGTTCGTGTTTTTGACAGGCGATAACTGTGAGGTAACCGAGAGGGGGTGGGCGGCACTTTCAGCGGGGAGCGGGAGTGGCCATACTGTACGATAGTACTCTTTATTATACTGTGATGTCGCGGTCGGGCGTTTTTCAATAAACGACGCTCAATGCCTTGCATGTCGCGTCTCGTATAAATTAAAACACAAAATCCGTAACATCCATGACCCAGGAACAAATATCTTTGTTTATCACACAAATAAATGCCTTTAACGGGATTCTACTTCAGGTACAACGACTCAGCAGGTAGTGTCACTACCGACTACGTCAGTTTGGCCGTCTGAACTACTACTAGAGTAACTTAATATTGTCTGAAAATACAGCGCGTACCTAATAAGGGCGATAAATGAAACCAGGCATATAATTCAATATTGTTATCATTAATTAAGAGGTGTTTTTGAGTTACTCTTAATTTTCACCCCATAATGAATTTATGAAAAAAAATCCAGCAGCAATGTACTGTAAACGTGGTTGCGATGACAATCAATGACAACTGTCAACGAGCGTTAAACGAGAGTGTGTTTGCATTACGTTGCGGGCCGAATTAATTTGTATGGATAAAACATTTATCTCAATTTTAAATAAAAGTTATCTAATTACATTTCTTATGTCCTATACTCACCACCGTTAAGAGGTTCGCCCGTATTAGGTTTACACCCTGTATATTAAATAAGATTTTTCTATATTACCTTGAATACCTTGCCTCCCTTACCTTGATCAGGGTTCGGATATCTCGTAGCATGGTAAGACGTTAGAGAACCATGGAGTCGATTTTAACATAAAAGTCAACTCATTCTCATACTCACATACTCATTCCAAAAGTTGATTATAAAGGAAATAAATATAATTTGAATTTGAATAAAAAGATATTTTAGATGAAAAAAAGACTGCCACACTTTTCATGAGAAGTTGATTTTTTACGTAGTATATATACAACATATTGTATATATACTACGTAAAAAATCACGCAAACAAAAAAAAATTGTAAATAAATGACTTTAATGACTGACATATGACGCATGATAAAATTGCCAGTGCGTCTACCGCAATAAAAGTCTGTATTCAATCATACAGTTTTAATAATTAATTGTTTTAGATGAAATTAAAAGCATTTTGTGACAAATTATATACGTGAGGATGAGTATTGAGTATAAATTAAATTTAATGTTAATATAGACTCCATGGTTCTCTGACGTCTTACCATGCTACGAGATATCCGAACACAGCTAATCATTAAAATACCTATTTGAAAATTGAATTAAACCAATTGCGTCGACGTCGCTGCCCTAGAAATGTATTTATATAACTGTTTTCTTCCCAAGTATTTGCTGAGCCGATAATTAATTCATTTACTTCGCTACGTGGGCCGATTCTAAAACGTCCTGACATTATATTCTAATCGCGTAGCGAGCGTAGGAAGGCATTTACAAACAAGAGCCCATTTACACGATGCGTGATATGCGATTTACGCGATTTTAGTTACATTGCGGACTGTTGAGTTTACATAAAATGCACATTAATCAAATACCGCAATGTATATGCCCAAATAATTGAATACACCTGATAATTAAAAGAATATTAATATTAAAACTTTAAGGTTCTCCTACGGCCGATAGTCTACTATCATATAATTATGTTTGTCAAAGAAATATCATAGGCAACATGCTGTCCTTTTTCTTCACGGAGAAAAAGGGAGGCATACATACCTATGATCATATTTCTATGATGAACTGGGACAGCGGGGCAAATCTCGACTATGCCTATACAAATAACTCACATTTACTGATGTATGGAGTAGAGATGCAACGAATAGTGTTTGGCCGGATACCAAATATTCGGCCTAACCATAGCCACCTACTACTACTAATAATATTCGGCATTCGGTATCCGACCGCCGAATATTCGGCCAGCAGAATTTTACCTACAATACCCATAGATTTAGAATTATTAAACTAGATTGTTTAGTTAGGTCAAAAAGTGTGTCCACATGAGAGGTAATTGTTTGGGCTGGTGTCCCTCTCGCACTTACTGACAATGTCAACAATGTGTCAACATTATTCAGTGACGTCATCACTGTCATAAATTGGGGATATCAGTCAATTTTCAAAGTTACTACCAAATCTACTAATACCCAATTGAAGGTATTTTTTAATTATACAAATCTTTGATTTATTGGCTTCAAAATAATTACATTATAATTATTTTCCAATTTTTTGAAATATATCGAAACCCTAGTTTGAATATAACACTAAAATAATATAAGAAGTTATAAAATCAGGTAATATACAGATAAAAATACTACTACTATGGGAAACTCATTAACACTGGCAACACATGCGAGAGGGACACCAGCCCAAACAATGCCCTCTCATGTGGACCGTTTTCGCTAGTCTGATACGATCGACTTTCTGTTTCAGTAATAAGGTTCAATTTCGTATGGCAAAAAATGTGATTGAGCTGTCCCCTGTAAAGGTCTTTGACAATACCTACAATTTAAGCAGGGAGCGGGCGCGTCGTGCAGGTTTTGACTTGTTTCGTAGTGAACTTCGCGCGGAGTCCGTTTTTGTTTAAATGTTTATTTTTTTTTAATAATAAAGGGCTATGATTATACGAGTAAGTATTACAAGCGTAACTGTGTTTTTTTTTACATTTAATTGGTTTACTCCAAAATCATTCAATCAAAAATAGCACATCCGGTATCCGGCCGGATAGTACGTCACTATCTGGTATCCGGCCGAATATTAAAATAGGGGCCGAATAGGCCGGATACCGAATAGTAACCGAATATTCGGTGCATCTCTAGTTTGGAGTTACAACTCTTCCCTTACTTATGAGAAACACACAAAACACTCGTTATAAAAGCTAAATGGCACTTGATCGTCACATCACGATGTTTCAGATTGCTGTAGCCATCGAAATTTGAAACTTTTTCGAAACCCACAAGGCTGTGTCTAATTTCAAGGTGTCAACTTATCCATAGTGTTTATTATTTTAATACTATAATAAACAAAATTAATATAACATTTCAAGGTTATTCGTCTCACATTATTATAGGTTTATTAGGTCACAAAAATATGCGTTACAATATTAATGTCTAGATAAGATGTACTGTTAACCAATTTGAATCCTAGGCTTGTAGAACCCTGTCTCATTGACACCGTGCTGTATTTGTCATAGAAGCCACTTCGACGTATACTGTGAAAAGGTTCTACAGTGGCCTAGTATTCATATTGGTTGACTGTACTGTCATATTCAAGCCGTTTGAGGCAAGTACTTGCTTTCAAAGGGAATAACACCCTTGAGGGCTTCTGAGGAATTAATATTGTAAATGGAATCTAGATTGAATTCGTGTAATTTCGGAATTTCGAAACACATTTTTAGTGTGATAGTGAATATATTTAAAATATTTTAAAGGTGCCCGTGAATGACGAAGTTTATTTAATGAAGCATTTTTTGCTTTAAATTATGTGAGTTAATGTAACGAGTTTATTTTCAGGCGAAAATGACCTATTCAGCTGTAGACAGAAAAAATAATTTCTTCTTTTTGGAACAAAACTAGTGACAAACTCTAGGTCCAAAAAAATTTTTTTTTCAAAACTAGCTGCTGGTCATTTCTAGATGAAACATAGATAGAACATAACATAGGTATGATAGATAGATAGATAAATTCTTTAGTCATACCCTTAACATAATGTACATGGCAATGTATCATCTGGCCTCTTAACTATATTTCTATTTAATTCCTCACTATGATACAATAAACAGAAGTTTCTACTAGCTACTAAAAATATTAAATTTTACGTACGTAGATTAAAATGCACAGAATACCATCCCTATACAAAAACCCTTAGAGATCGCGAGCCTAACGAGCGACGATGGCAATATCATAGATCTGGCTAATGGAATTAGCCATTAGTGTTAGAGATACCATCTAATGAACGTTATAAATACCAGCAACAAACATTTAACATAAACGATGGCGTCTGTTTTTTTATTTTAATGTCATTAAGCTTAGTTACTCTATACTGTAAGTAGATATATCAGTGATTAAGAGTAAGCAAAAGTATATTTAATTCTACAACTGAACATTTAGGTCGATCCAAATGTACCAGTTGGTTAATTATGGCATTAATCTGGTTTTGACATAACTACTTTTCGTCCTGTACATAAACATTGCAATGTTCTTATTTTATTACAAGCTTTTTATTTAACTTGCCTTGTTAGTAGGTATGTTAGTTTGGGTCAAAACGTAGAAGCTAAATTTGACCCACTTCCCGGTTTCTGATTGATCTGAAATTTTGCACACATATGTAAATCACGTGACAGTGCAATATTATGGTATCATGGAGCTGATCTGATGATTGAGCAGAAAGGTGGTCATAGGAACTCTATTATGAAACGTCGTATCCCCATCAAGTAAGGGGTTTTTAGAAACGCCTCGAAAAGCAGCAGATGACCGTTGAAAGAAAGGTACAGTCGGCGATAAAAGCTTGTTGAAATTTTTGCAAACAAACTTATTAAGCTTAAAAATGGACGATACCTAAATGCTTTCCTTCACATAATTCTGTTTGGCTACATATATCAGCACGGCCGTGAGTATCTGAAGTTCGTCTGATGTTTATAAAAAAAGAGGTATGAATAGAGATGGGTCGTGGGTAAATACCCAATCTACCCACCCAGGTATTTACCCGGTAAATACCTATCTACCCGGTATTTACCCGTATCTACCCAAATTGACGGGTAGATACATTTCATGTTGCACATGCTGATTTGTGTTAAAATGGAGATAAATACTAAGTTAGTGGTTGTAATTATTATACACAATTCAAAACGAAACTGTTCAGTCAAATATACAATAAAGATTACAGAAGTTTTAATGTATATTTTTAAAAATAATTAAAAAAATATGTTTTACGTGTGCTTTTTAGATTGCATTAAATAGTCGTTTTATACCATAAAGATAAACTTCCTAGTACTGGTTGGAGGGGTTGTGGTGGGGTTAGGGGGGTAAAATGTATTTTTTTCATATTTCATGGAAACTATCATGAATATCGAAAAGTTTTGTATGTACGAACTAAAGTAGACACTATTTCCTATAAAAAAGTTTATATACATTTTTGACATAAAACATACTATGTATGAGTTATGAGCTTCAAAAAGAGATTTTTAAAATATTTTTATTCACATATTTTGATTTACATTTTTAATTTATCAGACTTATAATTGATATTAAAAGCATTTTAAATTATTTCCGTGTGTCAGAGAATGATATTACACCATTTTTAGGGTTCCGTAGTCAACTAGGAACCCTTATAGTTTCGCCATGTCTGTCTGTCCGTCCGTCCGTCCGTCCGTCCGTCCGTCCGTCCGTCCGTCCGTCCGCGGATAATCTCAGTAACCGTTAGCACTAGAAAGCTGAAATTTGGTACCAATATGTATATTAATCACGCCAACAAAGTGCAAAAATAAAAAATGGAAAAAAATGTTTTATTAGGGTACTCCCCCTACATGTAAAGTGGGGGCTGATTTTTTTTTTTCATTCCAACACCAACGTGTGATATACTGTTGGATAGGTATTTAAAAATGAATAAGGGTTTACTAAGATCGTTTTTTGATAATATTAATATTTTTGGAAATAATCGCTCCTAAAGGAAAAAAAGTGCGTCCCCCCCCCCTCTAACTTTTGAACCATATGTTTAAAAAATATGAAAAAAATCACAAAAGTAGAACTTTATAAAGACTTTCTAAGAAAATTGTTTTGAACTTGATAGGTTCAGTAGTTTTTGAGAAAAATACGGAAAACTACGGAACCCTACACTGAGCGTGGCCCGACACGCTCTTGGCCGGTTTTATAGTTGGAAAGATACACTAAAATCACATTTTATCTCATAGCAACCTATTCGTTTTCAATTTGAATAAACATTATGTGTACAATTAGAAAGACTGACTTAAATTAATCTGTTTTAGCCCAAAACACCATTTAAAACGTCAAATTTGGAAGAAAAATGAAAATACCCGCGTATTTACCCGCGGGTAGGTAAATATCGGGTATTTACCCGGTAAATACCCACCGTCGGGTATTTACCTGGGTAGTTACCCATCTCTAGGTATGAAGGACTCTTTTACAAAAATATAATAAAAATCATAATAAGATGCAGATATATTTTTATAAGAGCTAAAATCTGATAAATCAAAGAATTAATCCCATTTTCACCATTTGCTTAAGGGCCGTGATTTTAAAAGCATTAAAATTCACAGAATCAGACTTCTAACGGCACAAAAATGTAAAGAAATAAACCTTTTATTAATGTTGATATAAAACCTTTTTTATGCATAATTGAAAAAGTCGAACCCCGAATTATAGCAAAAGCATTTCTCTGTCTATTTTTCTAATCTAATCTTCCCTTATCTACTCTAAAGTCCAAAAGAAAATCCGTTATGATATTTGAACGAAATGAGAAGGAAAACCGGCCAAGAGCGTGTCGGGCCACGCTCATTGTAGGGTTCCGTAGTTTTCCGTATTTTTCTCAAAAACTACTGAACCTATCAAGTTCAAAACAATTTTTCTAGAAAGTCTTTATAAAGTTCTACTTTTGTGATTTTTGTCATATTTTTTAAACTTATGGTTCAAAAGTTAGAGGGGGGGGGACGCACTTTTTTTTCCTTTAGGAGCGATTATTTCCGAACATATAAATATTATCAAAAAACGATCTTAGTAAACCCTTATTCATTTTTAAATACCTATCCAACAATATATCACACGTTGGGGTTGGAATAAAAAAAAATATCAGCCCCCACTTTACATGTAGGGGGGTACCCTAATAAAACAATTTTTTCAATTTTTTATTTTTGCACTTTGTTGGCGTGATTGATATACATATTGGTACTAAATTTCAGCTTTCTAGTGCTAACGGTTAC
The DNA here is from genome assembly GCF_023078275.1 of Leguminivora glycinivorella. Taxonomy (NCBI): domain Eukaryota; kingdom Metazoa; phylum Arthropoda; class Insecta; order Lepidoptera; family Tortricidae; genus Leguminivora; species Leguminivora glycinivorella. The sequence continues at coordinate 4,123,112 of NC_062979.1, forward strand.
TGAGATTATCCGCGGACGGACGGACGGACGGACGGACAGACAGACATGGCGAAACTATAAGGGTTCCTAGTTGACTACGGAACCCTAAAAATGCCAATTGAAGCTGTATTGCTTATTTTCCATTAGACTCAAATGAAAAGGGGCTTAAAATAAAAATCCTTTTTGCGTACCTCTTAATAAACAATTTCTTTCTTTTACAAAAAAGTCTACCGTTATTGTAGACGTGACGCTTTGGTATTTTTTTATCAACTGGGGTTTTATCTTTAATTCAATGGGTATAAATTAAGTGTTGTTTTAAGTATTTGTTGGAAATGTTATAAGGCTAAAAAAGCTTTGAATAACTTGAGGTGAGCGGATTTTGAACAACTAAAAAATCTTAATTTATTTTGATTGAAAGATTAATCAGTTCATGAGAAGTCGATATTTGTTACTAATATGTATCTTATAGACTAACCCCCTTATTCATAAACGTACTCTAAAGTTATCAAGCCGATAAAGTTCGTTTGTCTCTTTCCGACGTATTAGTGTGATAGAAAAGGACAAACGAACTTTATCGGGTTGATAACTTTAGAGTACGTTTATGAATAAGGGGGTAAGTAGCATACACACTTTTGATATTTACAGAAAATAAGAATACATAATGTATAAATAATTCAGAAAAATTTTTTTGATAAGTTTGCGATCGATAAAAATAGACAGAAATCACGTTTCTTTTTACGGAAGGAAACTCTGTTTTAGAAAAAGTCGTAAATAAAGAAGTTGACGAACAAGAGGAACTAACAACCAGGTGGAAATATCAAATGAGGAAAACAAACTTCAATAAAGAATTGACGAATCCTAGCTCACATCTAATAAATAAATATTAAAATAAATAAATATTCGGGGACACCTTATTGCACGGATCAAACTAGTCCCAACCTAAGCAAAGCTTGTAGGTACCTACTATGGCTGCTGGGCCACGATATACAAGAGCAGTTCCCGAATACTTTGTACATAGCCACGTCAACAAATTTTAATTGATCCTATTTTGTTACCAACATTTTTTATTATTATTATTATTTATTTAATCATAATAAACAATTACACTTATGCAGTACAATTAATGCGCCAAACGGGAATAACCAGTTTATTGGCGCTGCGCTCAGTTCTAACTTTAATCCTTACTGGTTGATAGGTAACTGTTTACATGTTGTGTCTTATTTATATTTAGTAATATGAGTCGACTTTCGTAAGATATATACAGGATAATTGTTATAATTAAGAAAATATAGATACTAGAGAACCGTAATGACGAAATAAAACTAACTAAAATCTCAATTCATCAGAAAAGTCTTGGTAACAAAATAGGAATAATAAAAACAAATTTAACTTTTTCCTTAATTTTTGTACAAACTTTTCGAGAACTGCTGACTTATTAATATAGATAAATACATACGTATATAAGTAGAAAACATCCAAGGGAAGGCTGTTTCATCATTATGTTTTGTTTATGTTATCTTGACATTTTTTATGTAAGACCTTTTTAACCCCCGACGCAAAAACGACTGTGTATGTCTGTTTGTGGCATCGTAGCTCCCGAACGGATGAACCGATTTAGATTTAGTTTTTTTTTTTCTGAAAGCTGAGTTAGTCGGGAGTGTTCTTAGCTATGTTTCATGAAAATCGGTCTACTATGTCGCGATCGGGGGTTTTTTCAAAAAAATAATTTTGTGGTTAGATTATTCTTCGCGATTTCGGTAGCTGTCTCATAGTAAGAGTTGCTTAGTATGATCTATATTAACATATGGATGGTCAGATTTTTTCAGTGGTTAGTGTAACAACATGTATATTTGAACAAATGGTAGAGCAATATAATAAATTATAATCTAAAAAACATTGCCCTAATTTAGAATTAGGTAACTTTTTTTAAAAACTTAATAATATTAGGTACCTACCTGCCTTCTCCAGTGTTATTTCAGGGATCCTCAATGTTGTCAATAACTGTAACAATTATAAAAACTTATTACTTATTTTATAATTTTATGTTATTATGTAAACATGTAAATAAATTTTCCATTAGAAGAAATATAAAAAAAAATTATAAAAACTTGTGTTATTTCTTACATGTTGCGCAATTATTTAAAAATAACAACAATCAATTTTTAAGACATTATTTACATAAATACCAAATCTTAATGTGGACTCCTCTGAATCGAATATATTTCGCTTTAAGTAATTTTCTCTTGATATATTTAAGATACAATTTGTTGAAAATTGTATCACATCATTCCCATTAAACATCTCGTACCCAATTTCCACTGTAAATATTAAATACGCTCTCACCAAAATCGAATCCCCCCGTACGACCAACCAAAGATTCATGCGCTTTTCGGGTCATTAACCCCGCTACAATGCTGGTAATACCACAGTTTGTATTCAGATAGCCTACAAGCCCTATTTGTACTGACACAACTCAAAAGGGCACAACTCTATATAATTTCACGCGTCACTTAAGACCTTTTAATAATAACAATGCGAACCAACTCAAAAAGTCACAAGTCTATATGAAAATATGCGTCACTTAAGACTTTTTGATAGTAAAAATGATTTCTACTGGAATCACGTTTCATCTGATACCTTCTGTACGATATGTACTCGCATTTGGTTTTTGTAGCGAATTTGAGAAGCTTTGTTCAGTTGATAGATTTTTTAGAAGCAAAAGGAGGGAGTGAATTTAAATAAGGAAAGAGAATCTGAAAGAGATAAAGGTTGCGTATTTCGTTGACATTAAGGTGTTAATAAACAAAGTAATTTAATAACTGTTCTTTGTACTGGCGTGTACCAAAATATGAAATGAAATGAAATGAAATATTTATTTCCAAGTAGGCATATTACAATGCGCTTATGAACGTCAAACAAAACTGGTTAACCCTGATGTGATCTTTCATAGTTCAGGGGGGTTACCATGACGTACTAAAGACGTTCAGTTTAGGTTGAGAGAAAGGGACACAGCTATAGCAGTTACATAGCTGCGTACCTCTCTCTCAACCTAAACTGAACGGCTTTAGCACGTCATGGTAACCCCCCTGTACTGCTTGAGTGTTTGTTTAAATTATTAAATGCTTTTTACTTCATAATTTAAGTTTAAAGAGACCAACGATAATCTAACACGTATGATGCGAACCAACAGTAGTATTATTATTTCTATTTAAACCAATTTAACCACAGATGTCATATATACCATAGATCAAGCAAACGTATCTACTTAGCGTGTCAAATGAACTCAGTGAAATCCACTGAGTTGTCCGTCTTTACTCGCAGCTTGCAGCTTTCGGGCCTCAATTTTTGTAAGTTGAAGTCAACCAAAACATAAAAAATGCCTCGTTACGTGATATTCAATTGCAACAACACAAAAATTATGAACAATCAAGAGCCTGAGACATATTTAAAATTACAGGCAAGAATCAACTTCAGTACAAAATTTGACACGCTCGGCCCCTATACAAATATATGAATTTGTTTCTTCTATCTAAATTAAGTTCTGTGAATTTAACATTATGATGTTTGTATGCCTTATCCAAAGTTTGGCTAAGTTACACCAGTACCAACTATGCATGGGAATTTACGTGTAAACTCTGGTTTCCTTACATGGTGTTAGGTTTCATTTAAAAAAATCTTAATAGGTGTGCCAAACTCGAAAAACCTTAAATTCTCATTCGAGAACATTACGTGTCATTTTCTAATGATGTTTAGTCATGTTTCCAAAACTTGTTTCGCGCGCAGTACAAAATCCCTTAAAGGGCATTTTCAGAATTTGGGTCCCCCAATTAGCTAAAGTTAATAACAAAAAATAACTCGCTGCCAACTGGCAGTTGTGACGACAATCAGTCTAAAAATTTACTTTTTTACATTCTGAATGTAAATTATCGCTTAATAGTTTATGTAATTAACACAAAAACAATATTTTTATTGAAATTTCATGTTTAATTATCGTCACAAAACTGACAGTGAGTTAATTTTTGTTAACAACTTTCGCTAATTGGGGGGTTCCAAATTCTGGAAATGCCCTAAAACGAGTTTTACTAAATCATTTCCGTTACGACACGTTTCCGACTGAAAACACTAGAGGAAGGTACATCTATTTCAAAAACAGTCACGCATCAATAAACCAGACAGTATACGTCAGTAGATATATTAATAAGTCGTGTACTAGTCAGTGGCCGAGTTATTAAACCGTGTCAATCGCCTACGGAAAAAGTCTGTATCGTTGCCAAGTTGGAAGTTTATCATATTCATTAGTGCGGGAACGTTTGGCGATGTTTTTAGAGGCCCGTTAGTTAATGGTCGTTTGCAAATCGATTTCGGTCGAAACGTTAGCGGAGGCCTTCGTTTTTAAGCGGCCAAAATGATGTTGTATATTCAGATATTCTATTCCAAAAGGCGTATAATAGGCTAAGTAGTTCTCTACTAGTCAAATCAGCTTCTTTTTAAGAGCTGTCAAAACGTTTTGATAATATGGAATTATTATGAAATACTGAGGAGTGACGTCACGGTCAAATCATTTACTTTATATATTTCTCTTTGACTTATTAAATAGAAATTACAGTTTCGTTTTCTGTCAACCCCTTATTTGCCAAGAGTAGCACTGATACTTTAGTAGTTTCATGTGCTCTGCCTACCCCTTCATGGGATACCGGCGTGATTGTATGTATGTTGTATGACGTATGTATGTAATTATGTTTGAACATAACTACTGTCCATGTTTTCTTCTAATTATGTGGTGCTTTATTTTGTGCACTGCATAAAATATTTTATTTTAAGTATAGGAAACTAGTCTATTCAGCAATTTGTTACTAGTTTCATGAACAAATTATAGTTTCTTGGGTTTATTTAAAATTTAAGAATGTAAGGCTTTATTAAGGGTCTATTTACACGAGTCGACTATTTAGACTGTTGAAGTTATTTACATCAATTCAGCCAGCTGATCAAATTGTAATTCGAGATCTCACACTGCAATGCTTGCAAGCATTACAGCTGACAAAACCATCTTTGAAGTGTAGGTACTACTGCTTCATCGAAGGATCGATTTTCAACGCAAGAAATCAGTAGAACGAAGGGACTACTAATAAAATATTACACATTTTGTGTAGATTTTCTAAAATCTATCAACACAATTGAGGAGGCTGAAAACCAGTCTATTTTCTGACGCTCCATTTTTTTGTCCAATAAAGTTAAATACTTTTACAAATAATTTTAACTATAAAACTCCCGTGAGACTCATACAGACATACATATTTAAAAACCGTACTGGCGCGAGAAAAGTTCTTCGTTCAGCGGAAAATACGGGAAGCTATAGAAATTAGTCGTCATCCTAATTTCAATCGTGACAGTGGTTGGTCGGTGCCACCTAGTTGGAAAACAGTTCTAGGTACTACGTCGGTCCCCAGTGTAAACGCACCCTTAACAAGTGACGTAATAAGTGTTGTGTGCAATCCTGCTTTTGACAAAAGTAACATAGTGGGTAGCTCCGATCTCGCCACGGTGACGTCGCCCGCGCCGCCGACCCCCCCTGCGCCTGTCCTCAGCAGCCGCGCGCACCGAGCAAGCGCCCGCAGTATGCGTCGCGCTCTCGACATGTAAAGGCGGGGTGTCGCTACTCTTGAGAAAGGTTCTCGAAATTGAACCGAAACATGTCGAACGCTATATCGACTTAATACGTGAGTAACCCGCTTAAAATATTTTTAAATACTTTTACAAATAATTATAATATCATAACCGGTTTGTAAAACACGTAGACCTTTTATTACCACCCGTTCTAAACGCTTAAGGCGTAATATAAAATGAAAACATAATGTTTGCTACGCCACCCATAAAAAGGGCATTATACAATTTTGTGGACGTTTCTTGCGTCATAGAAATGCTTTTTTATGAAGACTATGGTTTGGTTACAGATAACAGGAAATCATAATTATTATGAATATGTTGTAATAAATAAATATGGCTATGAAATTATTCAGGTAAGGTAAACCTGTATACCGTGCCGTAGTAAAAAGTGTGCCTAAGGTGTAACAACAATTAGTGTCAGTCGCAATATTCATTGATGTGACTTTTTAATACACAAACTGGAAGTTTACCTTTGACTAATAATAGTATCAGAATTCTGCAATTTGTGCATTAAGAGATCTTGTAGTCATTAGAAAATAGGTATCAGGGCGAATCAACTGTTTGACCGACACAACTAGTGAGGCATATTTAAGTTGGCAGAGCAGCCGGCCTAGCCAAAGTGGCAATCGTTAGCGCTACTTGGCGATCGAAACGTAATCTGGCTCTGTCGCACCATACATGCAGCGCGATAGGGAAAGCTAGCTACGATCTGCTCACGAAACGTATAGTCCAAGAGTGGGACCGTATTTTTGTCCTATACTGCTGCATAATGTTTTAACAATTCATAAGAAGCATCCCATAATTTTCTACTTAAACGCGAGCGGAGCCGCGGGCCCGCGGGGTGGAAGTTCGTATAAAGCATTCCGCAATTTTATTTATTTATTTAAACTTTATTGCACAATTAAAAAAAAGTAAAAATGGCGGACTTTATGCCTTAAGGCATTCTCTACCAGTCAACCATAGGGCCAAACAGAAATTCGCAAATGTGGGTGCAGTGAGAAAAATAAATTTAGAAAGCATGACAACTATAGCAATATTATTCACAATCAATATAATACATAAATAATACGTTCATATCATTACACATATACTTAAACTAGCTTAATTTTCGACTTTAACGCGAGTGAGATTTAAGCTAGTTATATATGTAAGCGTTAGCAACAGTGACGTTGGCTAGGCTAGGATGTTAGCATTGTAGCGTACTGCGGCTGTTTCGAACTTTGCATCGGTTTCGTCGGACAGCAATTTGTTCGGAATTTTGCAGCTGAATTTCGACAACAGCATTTACATATGCATAGTTATCCATGTACTTACTTCACAGCCAGTTTGAGCTTCAATACTGCTAAATGCGTCATACAGCGGAAACTTTATCGCATCGGTGAGTCCCTAACGCAATTACAAATAGTGCGAAAAGGACGGACTAATGTTATAATTATATGTGAGTATGCACGGGAAAAGCTCCCACTTTGTCGATTGCTGTAAAGCCGCTTGTCAGTTTCTTCATATAGGTACAGATACAAGTAAATCACGCCTTAATGATAACGGAAAAAGTGGGACGTTTTACTAAACACACTCACATATCGTTTATCACGTAAAGAATGAGTGTTTCTGATAAGCATATGCTTTCTTAAATATTGTCACAAATATTATTGCGATTCACAGAATTGGTACTCGCTACTCGCATTCAGTGGTAAATAAACTTAACCCCTCATTCATAAACGTGCACTAAAGTTATCAAGCCGATAAAGTTCGTTTGTCCCTTTCCGACGTATTGATGTGATAGAAAAGGACAAACGAACTTTATCGTCTTGATAACTTTAGTGAACGTTTATTAATAAGGGGGTTAATAATATAAACACTATTTGTTGTTTAAATTGGCCAAATAAGAAGGTCTTACACACTTTTCAGAATTCTGCACTTATTTGTATTCACGTTACTTATTTTATTTTAATTATGGTAAACTTATCCGTTTGGTTTTATCGGACCTTACTTATTAAATAAATAAATAAATAAATATTGGGGACACCTTACACAGATCAACTTAGTCCCAAACTAAGCAAAGCTTGTAATATGGGTGCTAAGCGACGATATACATACTAAAATTAATGAATACATACGTATCACAACATCCATGACTCAGGAACAAATATCTGTTCTCATCACACAAATAAATGCCCTTACCGGGATTCGAACCCAGGACCGCGGCTTAGCAGGCAGGGTCACTACTAACTGAGCCAGACCGGTCGTCGGTATTAGATGATAAATGATAATTTTTATGAGACCTATACGTATATTTAGAAATATAATCATATATTTTTCTGTTTCGCTAGAATGTTCTATTTTTCTCAACAAAAATTAAGTTATTGAATTTATTACATTAAAAATACATGTTACTATATCTGTGTTACAGACAAAACAAATATATATTCACCAAATAACTCTCAGTAAAAGAAATAACAAGATTGGAATACACTAGGATTTGGAGAATGGAGCGAAATAACACAGGTAAAGAAAATATTATTTTTCAGACACGAGCGAGCTATAACACACATCGTTAGCAAAACATGGGTGTTTGTTATGTTATTGGGATAAAAATATTGTAGACAATAATATAGGATAGAATTTTGGAAAACAACTAAAATGAATTATCATTTTTAGGGTTCCGTACCTCAAAAAGAAAAACGGAACCCTTATAGGATCACACGTGCGTCTGTCTGTCCGCCTGTCACAGCCAATTTTCTCCGAAACTACTGAACCGATTAACTTGAAATTTGGCACGCATATGTAAACCTATGACCCAAAGACGGACATGTAATTTAAATTAAGAAAATTTAATTATAGAGGCCACTTTTGGGTGGTAAAATTGAAAATTAAAAATCAAAGTTTCTAGAACTATATTGTGTTACATATCAAAATGAAAGAGGTTTTTATAAGTAATTCTAAATATTTTTTTAATAATTTTTAGTAAGGTAATTTTCAAGTTAAAAACTTATAGTTATAAAAAATATTATTTGGAATTAATAAAATTAAATTATTTTCAAGTTATTTAAGAAAATAGGCAAAAAATGAACCCCCCCCCCATATTATCTCCGAAACTACTAAGCGTAAAATTTTCAAAAAAATACACGAGATAGTTTTTAATCTATAGATTACAGGAAAACCTATTAGAAATCTACAGTAAAGCGTAAGTAGGACTTAAAAAAAACTCAAATTACGAATTTCACTCACTGCCGCTGCAAGGAGTTACCAAATCTCTTGAAATTGTGTGAGCGCGTTTGAATATTACATATAAACTCATTACTGTTTCGTTTTGTTCAAAATACCGATTATTCGCAAAAATGACTTAAGTTCCTACCAAAAAGGAGGCGCTTAAGCCCTTTTTGTAGCGTACGGAATCCTTACAACGCGAGTAGGTATAACTCGCACTTGGCCGGTTTTTTACACATTGATAGAAACTAAAAATGTAAAGCTGTACTTAATAAATTGCATCTACACAAGGATGAGAACATAAAACGGTTTTATACACATTTTTTTAAATCATAAAACTTTTTTTTAAATATAATATTAGTGTCCAGATGTAATTAAATGCGACTGTACCAATTTATGACTATGGTAAATACCCTGGAACAACAAAAATGCGCGGATCTCGGGTGAAAACAACTGACACAAATTTTATTAATTAACTTACCCTTTAACTTACTCATAAACGTACTCTAAAGTTATCAAGCCGATAAAGTTCGTTTTTCCCTTTCCAACGTATTGGTGTGATAGAAAAGGATAAACGAACTTTTATTATTATACCGTGGGCTATATCACTACAGTGACATTAACACTTGACACTGACAATTCTGTGACTATTTCTGGATGTGCCTTTCCTTGTTGAAATGGCAATGAACACTTGTCACTGTTGTGAAATAGGCCACAGCCGGCTTAACCGAAATGACAATCGTTGATGCTATATCACAGGGTGCCTTATTGTTAAATAAACTTAAAGCTCCGGCTGTACAAAATTAAGGACACAAGTGATAATAATAGAAAAAAAATACTAAAACTGAAAATAATAAAAACCGGTGTCGAAATAAGCTTGCAAAGGGAAGTATATGGTGGAGATAAATAATTTAAGATTTGTTTATATTTTATAACATTTATTTATATGGAAAATTCTTGCCAAAATGTGTTTGTTCAGTTGGTTCTTAATTTAGTTACTTACTGCGCTAACCGTGTGAAAACTGACCTATAATTCTCTTGTTCGACACCAATGAAATGTACAGAGCTCAGCGGGAAGCTAGGTCGCTTAAAAAGGTTCTAAGTAAATTTTCACACAAGTTATCTTAATTTTTAACTAGAAATTATACTATTAAAATACCCTAGGTACCAGTTCTCAAAAATATTTGCTTGCTCTAAATTACTGACTCTATGAATTTAATCTAACTAAATTTCAGCTGACGCAGTTGCCCTGACCATTAGAAGGATAAATTGGACCGACCTCTAAGATGGTGAACCTTCGGGAAAGCTGTGGAAGGTGACACGGGACCTCCCGGGGAATGTTGGCTGCACTGCGGAGACTTTTCAACCCGGAACGCGTGCCACGTGGACACCGAGACAAATGCGGCAGAGGCAGGCCGTCCTCCAGCAAACAGGACTCAGAACTTGCGCCGGTCACAAGGATTTCCAGAGTTAATAATATATATATCTATAAATATTTATTTAATATCCCGGCTCCTGAAAGCGACATAAAAATACATTAGTCTAATGCTCTCAAGACCAGCATGACAAAATAGAAGACAATCTGATTTATTAGCTCACCGCTGAAGGTTAAAGAAATTTCCTAGCGGAGCGCTCCCAATCCCACAGCAGAAGACAGATCATCCCTGTGAATAACCAAGCACATGGTTAGGAACAAACCCACAACGTTTCACGCCATTATGGAGTTGATCAGAACAATTCAGATACTTACTCAATCCGAGGATTATTGCAGGCCTTCTGCTTCCACCGTTTTGACCACCATGCGGTATGGTCTTGTGGAGAAAGTGCGTGTGCACCCAAAAGGGTCAAAAAAGAAATGGACCACCCAAGATCATTAACCTATTTGCATATGGAGCAATCAAGGACATAGGGTGACAAACCCAGGAAGACATAATATATCGAATTAATATATTATATTTATTTGAGACTCCATCAGAGTCATGAAAGATTTACTATGATGTACATAGCAAGATTGTCACTCCAGACAGGCCTCTTATTTAGAGTATTAATATTACAGTATTTTGTTATGTATTTAAGATAATTTTCCGCATTATTTCTATATAATTATATTAATTTAATTTATCAAAATGTACTGGAGTAACAATTAAAAATCTCATACAACGCGTTATTTTTAGCTATCTGGCAACCCGTGCACAGATTATGCAGAAAAGTGCATACATGTGTGGATGCAAGTATTTTTGCACCAGTTGAGGATTTGAAACAAAATAAAATTAAAGAAATTTCGATTTTAGATTTATAAAAAAAATATTAATTACGACCAGGAAAAAGTACTACGTTACAATACCTCCCTCCCCGATTTAAAGGTTCAACGTAGGTGAACCGCCCGCTGTCCCCAGCGGCTTTCATCACATTGAACTGTGAGGAACCAAGGCAACAAACAACCCTAAGGCAAGAAAACTAAACTATAATACTAAAAGAAATAGTATCCCAGAAGGACAATGAAAAAGGGAAAAACAAAACGAGGCTTCGAGATTTTATTTCAAAAAAAAAAAATGTCTACACACAACCATCAAAGCTTCCTAACTTTGAAACAATTCTACCATTTTCAACAACTTGCCTGAAAGGCCATATCCACAAAACTCAAAACTAAAAAAATCTCGAACCCACGTAATCAATAACGGCAGGTAAAAAAAACTATGAGGCCAACCGCGCAACACATAGAAAAAACCTCCGTAATACCTAACAACCAGTGAACGAACCGTTGGCGTTCTCAGCACAACGCGATGTAGCACCTTGTGCTAAGAAAGCCAATATCCAACGCCAGGACCGCTGATCAGCATTCCTTAAAATATACTCTACTTGCGCCGGTCACAAGGATTTCCAGAGTTAATAATATATATATCTATAAATATTTATTTAATATCCCGGCTCCTGAAAGCGACATAAAAATACATTAGTCTAATGCTCTCAAGACCAGCATGACAAAATAGAAGACAATCTGATTTATTAGCTCACCGCTGAAGGTTAAAGAAATTTCCTAGCGGAGCGCTCCCAATCCCACAGCAGAAGACAGATCATCCCTGTGAATAACCAAGCACATGGTTAGGAACAAACCCACAACGTTTCACGCCATTATGGAGTTGATCAGAACAATTCAGATACTTACTCAATCCGAGGATTATTGCAGGCCTTCTGCTTCCACCGTTTTGACCACCATGCGGTATGGTCTTGTGGAGAAAGTGCGTGTGCACCCAAAAGGGTCAAAAAGGAAATGGACCACCCAAGATCATTAACCTATTTGCATATGGAGCAATCAAGGACATAGGGTGACAAACCCAGGAAGACATAATATATCGAATTAATATATTATATTTATTTGAGACTCCATCAGAGTCATGCTAGACGCCGATCAAAACGCAAACTGACTATGCCGCGCCAATACGGAAGACCGTATTGACCATATACACCGTGTTTTTTTTGTTTTCCGTTAAATTCGACACGCAGTTAGGTTCATCATTAAGAACCACCCTGTGTATCGCTTTTTGTTAAATTCGAAAAAAAATTTTTAATCGTTTCCATACATAATAAATGGATTAATTAGTGTGAGAGGACCTCAATCATAACATTAAAGTCATTGTCAAGTGTTTGACGGCACATGTCAAAACAAATAACATTAGGAAGTGGTAAGGGATGCCACACACGTGTTTAGTAAAAAAATAAATTTAATGAGTTAAGAGGTTAGTTTCTTAGAGAAATTGATTGTATTTGAACTAAAGAATCTTCCCTTAAAATAAACGGAATTCAATAAAAACATATTATAGTAAGCGTTTGTGCATTTGGCTACATAGCCATAGATAATCCTACCGACCATGCCAGTTAAGCGTGTCGAAAGCAAAAAGCGCCATCTACCGTCGAGTAGCGGAGCAGTCGAGCCGCAAGCACCTCATTATTATTCCTACCGGAGACTATAACAATCTATGTTGAGAGTCCGTTCGGATTTCACTGAGTTTACGACTTAACTGAGTGGCTGATTGTCACACCGAAGTTAAATTTTGAAAAAGTTAATTAAAAAAAATCTTTTTTTGATACATTTTATAATGCGCGAGTACCTATCGCCTTAAGAAACACAGAAATATAAATAATCCATACTATCCATACTTACTTAATATACTTAATACTTAATATACTTAATATACTTAATATACTTAATCCATCCATACTATCCATACTAATATTATAAATGCGAAAGTAACTCTGTCTGTCTGTCTGTCTGTCTGTCTGTCTGTCTGTCTGTCTGTTACGCTTTCCCGCTTAAACCACGCAACCGATTTTGATGAAATTTGGAACAGACAATCTTTAGACCCTGAGACAGAACATAGGCTACTTTTTATTTCGAAAAAAAGGGATGAAGGGGTTGAAAAAGAGGTTGAAAGTTTGTATGGGATTTCTTAATTTTAAATGATAAAACCATGAAACTTTATATTTTAGCACTTGATAAGAAATCATTAAACATATATTTAAAGTCATACAGGTCGAACGCGATTAATTAACATTATTTTTACCTTTAAAATAAACATGGTGGGAAATAAACATTAACTAAAAGCGGGTAGATTATATTTATTTGTCTACCCCGAACATTTTATATAAATTAATATCGGGTAGTTTTGTGTTGTTTACATCTCCGGTGACATTTTGCTGGGACGTCAGTCTTCCGCGACCACGGGCAGTGCAACCTGGCCGAAACGTTGGGAAAAAAGGTAAAAATAATGTTAATTAATCGCGTTCGACCTGTATGTGACTTTAAATATGTGTACAAAGCGCGAGAACTTAGTGTTATATCATTAAACATCTTGATAAGGGATAGGGATAGGGATAGCGATAGGGATAGCGATAGGGATAGCGATAGGGATAGCGATAGGGATAGCGAGAGGGATAGCGATAGCGATAGCGATAGCGATAGCGATAGCGATAGCGATAGCGATAGCGATAGCGATACGGATATGGATACGGATAATATGGGTATCGTTAGAGGGATACGGATAATCGGTCGGCGGTCTCTTACAATCAATGTGCTCTAAGACGATCGTTGTTTGCTTGCTTGAAGATTACGTTTGCGATAAGTATAAGCAAAATGTAAAAAATTGTAAGGGATAATAGAAAAAAGTACTTTTTACCCACCGATCATAGTGTCTAAATACGGGCTATGTGGGATGTTTATAAAGGTTTCCCCAGCGTATATAGAATTACCTACGCTGTGGTCGATGTGTAATATTTCTACAATCATTGCAAGCAAAAGTATTATGTGCAATCGAAATAATCGCAGATAAATATACCTACAGAGAAACCTACGGTCCCTACGGATCCAAATGAAAATCTTAATGAATACTTTTATTACGCGGGCGAAGCCGCGGGTAAAAGCTATCCATACTAATATTATAAATGCGAAAGTAACTCTGTCTGTCTGTCTGTCTGTCTGTCTGTCTGTCTGTCTGTCTGTCTGTCTGTTACGCTTTCCCGCTTAAACCACGCAGCCGATTTTGATGAAATTTGGAACAGACAATCTTTAGACCCTGAGACAGAACATAGGCTACTTTTTATTTCGAAAAAAAGGGATGAAGGGGTTGAAAAAGAGGTTGAAAGTTTGTATGGGATTTCTTAATTTTAAAAGATAAAACCATGAAACTTTATCTTTTAGCACTTGATAAGAAATCATTAAACATATATTTAAAGTCACATATAGGTCGAACGCGATTAATTAACATTATTTTTACCTTTAAAATAAACATGGTGGGAAATAAACATTAACTAAAAGCGGGTAGATTATATTTATTTGTCTACCCCGAACATTTATATAAATTAATATCGGGTAGTTTTGTGTTGTTTACATCTCCGGTGACATTTTGCTGGGACGTCAGTCTTCCGCGACCACGGCCAGTGCAACCTGGCCGAAACGTTGGGAAAAAAGGTAAAAATAATGTTAATTAATCGCGTTCGACCTGTATGTGACTTTAAATATGTGTACCCCAAGTAACATTTTAGTGCTATAATTTTGGTTTTCGACGCTAAAAGCTACTATAGATGTCGTATAAAGGTTTTCGGCGTGACCGCTTGTCGTATAAAAGCGTCCAGTAACACCTTTTAGCTCTATAAGCTTATACCGCTAAAAGGTGTTATTAGGAAGTGATGTAAACGTTTATATCACCATTTTATATAGCTGCTATAGGCCTGGTCTATAACAGGATCAAATATGACTACTATAGATCTATATTATTGTATAATAGTGTTAGGAATCACTGCTATGCAATCAATTTGCGCTATTAAGGTTCCCGACAAGCCGCTATAGTTGTTGCGTTATACAGCTAAAAGGTGTTATTAGGAAGTGATGTAAAGGTTTATATCACCATTTTATAGAGCCGCTATAGGCCTGGTCTATAACAGGATCAAATATGACTACTATAGAACAATATTATTATATAATGGTGTTAGAAATCACTCTTATGCAATCAATTTGCGCTATTAAGGTTCCCGACAAGCCGCTATAGTTGTTGCGTTATACAGCTAAAAGGTGTTATTAGGAAGTGATGTAAACGTTTATATCACCATTTTATAGAGCCGCTATAGGCCTGGTCTATAACAGGATCAAATATGACTACTATAGAACAATATTATTATATAATGGTGTTAGAAATCACTGTTATGCAATCAATTTACGCTATTAAGGTTCCCGACAAGCCGCTATAGTTGTTGTGTTATACAGCCAAAAGGTGTTATTAGGAAGTGATGTAAACGTTTATATCACCATTTTATAGAGCCGCTATAGGCCTGGTCTATAACAGGATCAAATAACCTACTAAAGAACAATATTATTGTATAATAGTGTTAGGAATCACTGTTATGCTATCAATTTGCGCTATTAAGGTTCCCAACAAGCCGCTTATAGTATTTTTAGTAGTCGTATTTTAACAGAAATTGAAACCTAACTATACCACTATTTTGGGATATAGTGGCTTTGGAAAACACTGCTACAGTATTTAACACTGTAGTAGTGATATGAATACCATTATAGAGCTATTTTGCTGTATAATGAAGTTTTCAGGATACGTTTATATAGCTTTGAAAAGCGTTAATAGACGTTTTCTAATGCCTTTTATATCTCATCGCCGTATACGTCACAATTACTCTTTTATATCACAGAACTGTGGAATAATGGTTTCGGTATCTCTTTTAAAACACAATAGCGTTATAGCTGAGTTTACTATATGTTTTATAAAAAAAACTGTTTAGAAGATCTTTCTATAGTAAAACATTGAAAACAAGTATTGTTTTCTATATAAAGAACTTATAAGTTAAACTGGATCATAGTTAAAGTCTCATGCAACCCTAATTGAATCCACAATGGCGGGCTTATGGCAGTGAATGCGTATGATAAGTGACATAGTCGAACTATAAAAGCGTATGTTTTACTTCTTGGATCCATAGTAGAAACTATGGTGCCAATAATTTTATTGTATTAAATTATATTTATTTATTTTATTCAAAACAGGTATAAATCGAGGGCGCACTTAAAATACTCCATTAAACTAATATTCTTTTAACGGTAAAATTTCCATCGCATACCTTTTTGCAGTAATGATGGAATTATACGAAATCCAAATTATTTTGATTGACACTAAACTTCACAAGTTCACACGCCACTTTTCATAAAGTTCCTCGTTTAGAACAGTTTTTGTTAAATATTACACACATTAAATTATTTTAGAAATTTCATTCATTCGCATTAAAAGGGACGGCAACTGCTATTACAGAACAAAAAACCTGTATAACGAAATCTCAAATGCTACTATAGCATAAATTGATACTATAATAGCGTTACTGTCTCCTCTATGTCAACAAATTAGCACAATAGTCATCATCACATCACCATTATAGACCATAAACGTCACGGATGATACTGCTATAGCCCTATTATATCACTAAATGGCTGCATAATTGCGCCAAATCGGCTCTACAGTACCAATATAGACTATTTATAGGACCATTTAATGTGATTTAATTTGGTGCTCGCGACCACTATAGGACCAGAAATTGTTACTTGGGCGTTAGCGTTAGCGTTAGCGATAGCGATAGCGACAGCGTTAGCGTTAGCGATAGCGATAGCGATAGGGATACGGATACGGATACGGATAATATGGGTATCGTTAGAGGGATACGGATAATCGGTCGGCGGTCTCTTACAATCAATGTGCTCTAAGACGATCGTTGTTTGCTTGCTTGAAGATTACGTTTGTGATAAGTATAAGCAAAATGTAAAAAATTGTAAGGGATAATAGAAAAAAGTACTTTTTACCCACCGATCATAGTGTCGAAATATGGGCTATGTGGGATGTTTATAAAGGTTTCCCCAGCGTATATAGAATTACCTACGCTGTGGTCGATGTGTAATATTTCTACAATCATTGCAAGCAAAAGTATTATGTGCAATCGAAATAATCGCAGATAAATATACCTACAGAGAAACCTAAGGATCCAAATGAAAATCTTAATGAATACTTTTATTACGCGGGCGAAGCCGCGGGTAAAAGCTAGTAATATTATAAATGCGAAAGTAACTCTGTCTGTCTGTCTGTCTGTCTGTCTGTCTGTCTGTCTGTCTGTCTGTTACGCTTTCCCGCTTAAACCACGCAACCGATTTTGATGAAATTTGGAACAGACAATCTTTAGACCCTGAGACAGAACATAGGGTACTTTTTATTTCGAAAAAAAGGGACGAAGGGGTTGAAAAAGAGGTTGAAAGTTTGTATGGGATTTCTTAATTTTAAAAGATAAAACCATGAAACTTTATATTTTAGCACTTGATAAGAAATCATTAAACATATATTTAAAGTCACATACAGGTCGAACGCGATTAATTAACATTATTTTTACCTTTAAAATAAACATGGTGGGAAATAAACATTAACTAAAAGCGGGTAGATTATATTTATTTGTCTACCCCGAACATTTATATAAATTAATATCGGGTAGTTTTGTATTGTTTACATCTCCGGTGACATTGAGGACGCTGGGACGTCAGTCTTCCGCGACCATGGCCAGTGCAACCTGGCCGAAACTTTGGGAAAAAAGGTAAAAATAATGTTAATTGATCGCGTTCGACCTGTATGTGACTTTAAATATGTGTACAAAGCGCGAGAACTTAAAGTGTTATATCATTAAACATCTTGATAAGGGGATAAGGATAGGGATAGGGATAGGGATAGCGATAGGGATAGCGATAGGGACAGCGATAGGGATAGCGATAGGGATAGCGGTAGGGATAGCGATAGCGATAGCGTTAGCGATAGCGATAGGGATACGGATACGGATAATATGGGTATCGTTAGAGGGATACGGATAATCGGTCGGCGGTCTCTTACAATCAATATGCTCTAAGACGATCGTTGTTTGCTTGCTTGAAGATTACGTTTGCGATAAGTAAAATAATAATAAAATAAAAATCTTTTATTGTGCCAGAAAAAGTGCTTAAACTACTTACATTTTTATTTGTCGTAACTATTCTATGGTAAAAACCAAGACAAAGTTAGTTAAGTATAAGCAAAATGTAAAAAATTGTAAGGGATAATAGAAAAAAGTACTTTTTACCCACCGATCATAGTGTCGAAATACGGGCTATGTGGGATGTTTATAAAGGTTTCCCCAGCGTATATAGAATTACCTACGCTGTGGTCGATGCGTAATATTTCTACAATCATTGTTGCAAGCAAAAGTATTATGTGCAATCGAAATAATCGCAGATAAATATACCTACATTAGTAATAATTGAGAAAATACATAATATCAATTCCGTTTACTGGACAGAGCGCATAGTTGCGTATAATATGGTATAATATGTATACTCGTAGTCATGATTTTTTTTAGCGATAGGAGACAAACAAGCAGTCAAGTCGCCTAATGGTAAGCAATCACTACGCATGGACAGCCGAAACCCCAGAAGAGTTGGAGGTGCGGTGACGGCTTTAAGATAGGTTTAAGCTTGGTTTGAAGGTCAGATCGGTTCAAAAATACCAGTTCACTCTAAAATTTAGCTGTGTGAGGCAGGATTACAACGTCCTCTCTTGCGCGGTTTCTGGCCCGAATGGCTCTATCTCTATTGCTCTTGCATGTTGGCGCGATAGAGCCAGATACATTTCTGCGGCATTTGGCGTCGCTGAAATGCCATTCGGCTACGGGGCATGTTCTAATTTTTTTACTGCAGTAAAACCTAATCGGTGTGAGCGGGGGTTTGTTAGCCGCGCTCAAGTGTGCGTAAATGGGAAAATATCCCCTTTTACGAGAATCATCCGAGATTTTTACGACCAAACTCTTGTCGTGCATAAAACGTAAAAATCAATGATACTTTATTTGCTTAGACAACTCCTGTAAATATTGTTGACTTCTAAAGGCCCAGCCACGACATTGGTCTAAGCGCGACAGCGGTGAGCGGCGGCCATACATGGGAGCGAGACACAGCAATGGGACTTTTCATTCGCACGTATGGCTGCCGCTCGCCGCTGTCGCGCTTAGACCAATGTCGTGGCTGGGCCGTAAAGAGACATATTGGTAGACGTCTGATTGTTTTTTTTTTGCTCAACGACGTTGCTAAAATGGGACTGGGCTGGTCACGTCTGCCGCATGCATCCTGACAGATGGGCTAGTATAGCCACCAAGTGGATGCCACAAATAGAGCGCGGACGCGGCAGGCTCAGAAGAAGATGGAGGAACGACCTAGACAGTCTAGACACCTTCCTCACCAACTCACCAACTGGCCGGAAGAGGCACTGAACCGGGAGTCATGGAGGTTAAGGGGAGAGGCCTTTGCACAGCAGTGGGACACCATCATAGGCTAAAAAAAAAAAACGATGTTGCCACTTTTTGGTCTGTCTAAAATTAAACTAATCGGAAAACCATCGAATGTCCACCTTAGAATGAAAAATTGAAGGTGGGAAAGAATTATAAACGAAACGTATACACGAAACGCCTACACACTACACAGGTCAAATGAAGGAAAAAATGAACATGGTGTTTTTATCAGGCCAAAGAAAGCTTCGGAATTGCTTTATATCTTATTGCTTTTATATTTGTAACTAGCTATTGCCCGCGGCTTCGCTCGCGTTGAATTTGAAAATTGCGGAATGCACCATACAAACTTCCACCCCCCATATTAGGAATGTGGAAGTTTAAGAAGAGACAAAACGTAGCCTATGTCACTCTTCATCCCTTTAACTACCTCCACTTAAAAAATCACGTCGATTCGTCGCTCCGTTTTGCCGTGAAAGACGGACAAACAAACAGACACACACACTTTCCCATTTATAATATTAGTATGGATAATAATGATCATACGAATCAACTAGCAATCAGGAGAGCTTCAAATCACATTTAATTGTAAACCTAGGCAATGACAAGAGTGCTTTTTATTTTTTTTTCAGTACAGATGGTCGTTTTTTACGCACTAGTTCGAGAAGTGGTTCATTATATGCCAGGTCGAAACTTCGGAGGCTCATCTGTACACAAAAACGTCGTACGATACACGCGCGAAAAGGAAATTCGTAACTCTTGTCGATTTATCGCCACTCGTTTCGAACTTCCTTTTTTACGCACTTGTATCGTAATGTACTATTACCGTATGCAGTTAATTAATAAAAAAAAAATATAAATTTATTATATGCAATTACTAGTTATTTTAGTTAATATATTATTTTCAAAATACACACCGTAAAGAAGTGTCAATCAATTAGGCGATATACAGTCAGCAGCAAAAGTTCCGTAACGGGCAAGGTGTTCACAATGATCCTAACACGCTCTTATTGTCTTAAAAATAAGATCGTGTCAAGTTCATTTTGAACACCTTGCCCGTTACGGAACTTCTGCTGCTGACTGTACGTTATCAGTGTCGCATTGTCCTTATTGAATAGATATATTGGAAATATGATATTAATATGATACAAATATTTCCTAAAGATTATGTCGAAACAATACCCGTCTGAAAGCAGTAAGGCAATTTAAATTATCCTAAACTTGAAACGTACCTACGTACGTACGTTGAATACCTCTGTACCTAATATAGTACGTTGCTTCTGGAAAGTTATGTATGAAAATATTGGCATAATTAATGGAAGACCCCTCTTCCCCCCTTAAATAGCCGAAAATGCGGTTTTTCGCGATTTCTAACAAAACAGTTGAAGATACAGAAAAAGCGTGTAGAAACAAAGTAATCCTTAATAAATTTACTACAAATCATTCATTGAAACTTTGGTTCTAGCACTTACAGTTTTCGCGTGATCCATCACGAAAGTTGGTCCTTTGCTGCAATTTTCTTTAGTGAATGTTAAGTTTTCTCCCAAATTGCTTACGAAATCTGTTTGATATTACTAAAATATTATAAACTGAAAATGAATTTCAGGGGGAAAAATCACTACCATGGGTGGAACTTGAACTCACGGCTTCTGGATTGAAACTCCAGGGCTCTACCAACAGCTACCAAAAGCTCATCCCCAGTCATCGATATACTATATGGATCAATGGTACTCCTAGCGACTACTACTGTGAAAATATTACGTCTTAAATAGTTATTGGAATTCCAAGACATATTGGAAATTCCACTCATGGTAGTGATTTTTCCCCCTTAATTTTATTTTAGTCATGTGTTACAATATTTTAATCATATCAAACAAATTTCGACGATTTCGTAAGCATTTGGGCGAAAACTTAACATTCAATAAAGAAAATTGCAGCAAAGGACCAACTTTCGTGACGGATCACGCGAAAACTATAAGTGCTAGAACCAAAGTGTTAATGAATGATTTGTAGTAAATTTATTAAGGATTACTTCGTTCCTACGCACTTTTTCTGTATCTTCAACAGTTTTGTCAGAAATCGAGAAAAACCGCATTTTCGGCACTTTAAGGGAGGGTAGAGGGGTGACGCAGAGGGGGGAGGAGTGGGGAGGGTTGATGAAAAATAACTTCAGTCTATAACGTACATATTTCAATTAAAAAAAACCTTCCATTAATTATGCCGTAATTTTAGCTAATTTCCCCCTACTAATATATCGTCACTACTTTTAAAAAAAACTTGTATCTTCGTCTGTCAATGAAAAGAAAATTGCAGTAAGTATGTATGGAATGCATATAGACTTACTGCGTTTTAACTTTGAGGAGCAGCGTGAGATACGAGATTTTCTCAAAGTAGTGACGATATGAATATTGAATTATTAAACGACCCTGTCATAATAATATACTCGCATGCGAACTAATATCATTCAAATTTTCTAAATCATACTGTCATAGGCACGTTAGATTTAACATAAAATACATAAAGTAAACTGTGTGAGGCAAATATTTGTCATTACACTGAGAATGAATTTAATCTTCTACTAGATATTAAAATAGTGGTATGTATTTAATTCTTGCGGAATAGTAGGTACATTTACACGCAATATTTTTCGTCACCATTAAAAAGAAAAAGATTTAAAAAAGTTAAATTTACAGTACAAGAAATTTCATAACTCCCTTGGGAGAACGATTTTTCTATAACTCTGCTTGTGCGCAAAATCACATTTAGTGTGGGAGTGTAATGAAAAAAAAAATGACGGAATTATACAAATATTTTTTTGACATACTGTCCCTAATTATTTACTGTGCCACTAATATAACTCGACTCACAAGAAATATCCTAAGCGGAAAATGGCCTAAATATACTTGTAACATACTTATATGTCATATTATACGGCCTTGGTACATATATCAGCCAGATTTATGAGCCGTCGTCACGTATACGTGTTTACTCCAGCATTAACATAATATACATGTTTACTTCATATTGAGATTATATTCGCGTATAAGTAGTACAGTGATAAACGTATTTTAAGATTTTTTTTTTATACTACGTCGGTGGCAAACAAGCATACGGCCCGCCTGATGTAAAGCGGTCACCGTAACCTATGGACGCCTGCAACTCAAACAGTGTCACAAGCGCGTTGCCACCCTATTAGAATCTTGTACACTCCCTTTTGCTGTGTTAAGTACACAGCAAAAAGGAATGTACAAGTTCCAAGGAGGGTTCGGGTTGCCGACGACTCAAAGGACAATAGACGGAACAAGTTAGTTCCGTAAGTCCTCCCGTCATCAGCACACCGCACCCTCGTTGAGCTCTGGCAACCTTACTCACCGGCAGGAACACAACACTATGAGTAGGGTCTAGTGCTATTTGGCTGCGGTCTTCTGTAAGGCGGAGGTACTACCCCAGTTGGGCTCTGCTCTAGATTCGAGCGAGATGATATCCGCTGTGCTGTGCCCTACCACACAAAGCGGAATATCATTCGCTATGCCCTACCTCCTTCTAAAGATGAAAGGAGATGGAAAAGTTTGTTGGGATTTGATGTCTGAAGGCTCGCTCCCTGTGTCTACCATAGAGACTTGTTGTTCAGGGAAGAGTGAGCGATACAAGACCCAGACTGCGGCCCTCAATGCGATGGACAGACCAAGTGAGCTTTCACCGGGTCACCCTTAAATCGGGAAACAATTAAAAAGGCAGCACGACGACCCTATGACCACGACTACTCGACAAGAGTACATATCGTCACTACTTTGAAAAAAAAAAAAACTTGTGTCTTCTTCTGTCAATGAAAAGAAAAATGTAATAAGTATGTATGCAATTCATATAGACTTACTGCGTTTTAACTTTGAGCAGCAGAGTGAGATACGAGATTTTTTCAAAGTAGTGACGAGATACGACTAAGAAGGAGAAGCTGTGTCTGTCTGCTTTCGTCATTGGCTCACTGATCTAAGAAGGATCTTGGCGAGGTAGCTTTAAGAGACCTGGGGGGTTACCATGAAGTGCTAAAGCCGTTCAGTTTAGGTTGAGAGAAAGGGACGAAGCTATAGCAGTTCCATAGCTCCGTCCCTCTCTCTCAACCTAAACTGAACGGCTTTAGCACTTCATGGTAGCCCCCCTGCACTCGGAATACCCAACTGGCGTCAAGTAGCGCAGGATAAGGCGGTTTGGTGAGCTCTTGTTTTTTTTATTTATTTTTTTGGTAAGTATCGAACGACCAAGGTTGAAGGAACGATCTGATTTTAGTTAAAGATGCGAAATAACTTACCAAAAGTATATTTTCATTGGTTCTTCCGTATCCTTGTCAAGCGTTCACTAGCTGGCGGCACTTAGTGTTTTAATGCTTGTTTGGCTACAAACGGTACAATTATTCTTACAAATAATAAATATATGCCTATTACTTAGTTTTAATATTCTTTGTAGGATTTCATAATCTTTTATTATCGATAGCCAAATTCGTCTTTGACATTGAGATGTGTCATAGTGTGTCATGTCATGTATATTTCTTCTTCCGCCTTGATGATTTCAGAATAGGTAGAGAGAAGGAGTTTAGAGGCTCTAGGTTTTAGTTATACAAAAAATGTGTGCGCAGCTACGACGCACGACTGTAAACTGCTGCCGTAGCCTTCGCCGCGCCGTTAAAGGTAGTCTGGCTCTGTCGCGCCAATACGCAAGAGCGATAGAGATAGCTATCTACTAGCGTTTCGTTTCGTGAGCGTTTCGTGAGCGTTTGTGCCATTCGGCTACGTACCCTGACCAGAAATAGATGACTATTGTTAGAAGGGTGCTTTTATTTTGATGTATGTGGCGACAGTTCAGTTTAGTATAGAGAAAATAATTCTAATGAAATTCCGCAACATGCCGCGTAGTCAAATAGTCATATAACTATGTAACTATATAACGCCTGACTAGGGTAAACTATACCGTGTTTCACTTAACACTAAAAACCTGAAAACAGTTTGTTCAGAATCGAGAGTAGAATCGATTGAGCTATATCTTGATGGGGGTAATATTTTTATTTAAATTAGTATTATTAGTTATTTTTTACGTGCTCATTCTATTGTACTCGTAATACAAAATTGTGTAATGTGTATATTGCTAGAGGTTGTTTACCTTTTTCAGTATTAGTTGGGTAATACTGGCTGTTTACTTGGACGATTATTTTTTCCGCTACTAGTTTGACGTTGTTTGTAAGTTTAATCTTAATGTTTATCATAAGTCATAACAAAATTACAACCTTGTCATTTTGAATATTGGGTTTAAATTTGCTTACTGCGATTACCTGTCCAATTTGAAGTTTACTGTGATAAAGCTTTAAAGTGTTTTACAGTGACATCTTAGCTGTCTATTGGTAAACCTTATGTCGTTGCAGTAACGTACACAAATAAATAGTCTTATGGTTTATGATGGTAGTTAGCAATTATTTTATTGAGTGTAGAGCTAAAAGTCAAGTAGAGCTGTACAAAAAATTAAAAATTCAATTAAAAAAAAAGTAACGATCAGATTAAAAGATGAATACTCTAGATGAGTTTAAAAAAATAAAAATCAGTTGGGATGTCTGAGGTTTTGAGTGATACCGGAAACACGTTGTATAACGCCTGACCAGAAATCAGGCGTTATATTTATAGTTTACCCTTACCTACT
The DNA here is from genome assembly GCF_023078275.1 of Leguminivora glycinivorella. Taxonomy (NCBI): domain Eukaryota; kingdom Metazoa; phylum Arthropoda; class Insecta; order Lepidoptera; family Tortricidae; genus Leguminivora; species Leguminivora glycinivorella. Next base: position 4,148,477 of record NC_062979.1, read on the forward strand.
AAACTTTAATTTTGCAAACAGTTTGTTTATAAATTAGGTCAATTTTACAATCCTATGAATAAACACTTAAAGATATATCATATACCATTTTATGAATGTAAAAAAGTTATAACTTCCTGGCTTAAAAGTAAGAACTATCATGAAACAGAAAATATAATTAAAAATGTTATTGAGCTAGCATTTCCACTACAATAAATATTAATCAAAACTGTTCCGAATAAGACCGAAAATACTGAAAACAGAAAACAATACCATAATATTCAAGTTGTCATTTCACGGGATTTCGCTATCCCATCTCGAAACAAGAAAATCTAAAGTAATCCCAACCATCTCAACTACTCAAAACAATGCTACAAAGCACTTTGACTTCACTAAGTAAACTCCGAACTCAGTGCTGTATAAAATTTTAACGAACAATTTTCTCTTAAGATGCAACCCCATTGCAACCCCAAGCAACCCAGAGATTCCTACTCACAAGTTTTAATTACAAACAGTGCTTTCAAGACATAAATAATTACTGTTGGACACTAAGTGTTGATTGCTTGGGATTGCTTACAAAGTAATTTGCATGGACATTCCAGTGACCTTTTAGAAGGACAAATTGAAATCGAATTTTGAACTGTAATGATATGAAAGTAGTTTCTAAATTCAAGAGCACGGAAAAGACTCAGATAATATAGTATTTAATTATTCCTTGATATCATGTAACATATACTTATTTATTTCAGAAAGCAGAGTACTAGGCTGGAAATTCCCGACTTCATAGCCTGGAGCATCGTCGGAAGGTTGCCAGCTTATTCGGTATTTTACAGGATACATTTCGGAGAGTGCGCTGAGGAACTGTACAACCTTGTTCCTCCGTCCCCATTTCACCTTAGGACCACCAGACAATCGGCAATGCGACATCGCTTCACGGTTAGTATTCCAAAAATACGCACTAAACGTTTCGCTTCAACATTTATTTTGCGAACCGCCAAGGAGTGGAATGCCCTGCCTGAGTCTGTGTTCCCACATGAGTACAATCCAGGTCTCTTTAAAGCAAGAGTAAATAGGTATCTCATAGGTAAGCGTGATCCACGTAGACCGCATCATCACTTACCATCAGGTGTGATCGTGGTCAAACGTCTACCTATTCATACTAAAAAAAAAAAAAATAATACCATGTTGAGAAGAAGAGTAACTAATTTGTGATAAAACAAACGTTGAAACCGAAGGGTACTTCTAAGTTTTAGTATGTGTAACCTAACCACAAAATTAAAATTTTGAAAAAACCCCCGAACGCGACATAGTGGACCGATTTTCATAAAACATGGCTAAGAACACTTCCGACTAACTCAGCTTTCAGACAAAACAAACTAAATCGAAATCGGTTCATCCGTTCGGGAGCTACGATGCCACAGACAGACACACACACAGACAGACAGACAGACACACACACAGACAGACAGACATCATCAGACAGACACATACACAGACAGACACATCGTCGTTTTTGCGTCGGGCGTTAAAAACTGAGTCCAGCACGGGTAGCATGGTCGCGCGATAAACGATAAAATATCAGGCCGTCCCTATCGCACTATTAGTAAGTGCGACGTTGTACGATCCGCCTGACGTCCACTCTGCTACTAGTATCTAAACAATGTGTAAACACAGAACAAAGCCCTGAAGCTCGGTCAAGTGAAGAATGCCAATGAATCAACCGACAATACTTAAAACACATGGCCGTTAAACCCTCAATATCCGCCGTGACTAACTACAGCCATAGATTAAATATAACAAGATCATACCATCCCATACATTAAAATGGCCGAACGCGCTTAAACCCACAAATCCTTGTTGCCACCGATTATTTGTAGATTGGCATTAAGTGTTAATTCGGAGCCGTAGATCTATGTCAAAAGTGACACTTAACGCCATCTACAAGTATAATCGAAAGCTACAAGACATTTTTTTTGTGGCGCCATCTATGTGTGGTGGAGTGTAAGCGCGGTCTTAGGCGGTCGCATTTTAATGTATGGGATGGTATGATCTTGTTATATTTAATTTATGCTACAGCCAAGTATTCCGTGGTATCTCTTGTATCTTATTCACAGCACTTGGCTACAAATTTTGTCTACACCAATAGGCTTAGCACTTTACATTCTCGCGCGCGTCCATACATCAAGCGTCACTTCAACTATGGACTCGCGGGCGACAGCGCCAATTATGCTAGACCGCCAGTTCAATCTTAGTAGAAACTGCCGGCTTATCCAAGGTGATGATCCTTTGCTATACGACAACGAAGCACTTTGTACAGACTGGTAAAAAGGAGTAGAATATAATAATAGGGGCGCCACCGTCTATGCAAACCGTTTTGCATGATTGTGGCAAATATTGAGTTACTTTTGCATGAGAACAGTAGTTTTGTTATGAGAGAGTTGCTATAATAAAAAAACCGGCCAAGAGCGTGTCGGGCCACGCTCAGTGTAGGGTTCCGTAGTTTTCCGCATTTTTCTCAAAAACTACTGAACCTATCAAGTCCAAAACAATTTTTCTAGAAAGTCTTTATAAAGTTCTACTTTTGTGATTTTTTTCATATTTTTTAAACATATGGTTCAAAAGTTAGAGAGACTTTTTTTTCCTTTAGGAGCGATTATTTCCGAAAATATTAATTTTATCAAAAAACAGTATTAGTAAACCCTTATTCATTTTTAAATACCTATCCAACAATATATCACACGTTGGGGTTGAAATGAAAAAAAATATCAGCCCCCACTTAAAAAATGGAAAAAAATGTTTTATTAGGGTACCCCCCCTCCTACATGTATTTTTGCACTATGTTGGCGTGATTTATATACATATTGGTACCAAATTTCAGCTTTCTAGTGCTTACAGTTACGCGAAACTATAAGGGTTCCTAGTTGACTACGGAACCCTAAAAAATACTTGGTTCCATTTTTACAATTTTTAAGCTTTCTCTCTATCACTTCTACCTAAGATAAAGCGACAGTTATAAAGTTAAACAAAACTAAGTTGACAGCGGTTTTACTAGCCTTGCTTGTGTAAGGGTTAAATAAATGTCATAATTTTGAACTCTTAACATACGACTTTAGTAAAAATGACGCATTTTTTACAGACTGTAATTATTAATTCGACGAATCTGTTTTCACCTACCACCCCTGGGTCCGCTTGCGATACGTCTAACATTCGTCCAGTGTCCAGTACTTAGCCTTAGTCACACCTCGGACACTGGCGATCAAATATATGAAAGAGGTGCGTTCCTAGCGCACAGTCTAAGCTCGTGTAGGACAACGCGTACCATGCTTGTATGAGTGAAATATGACAGGTCGACTGGTCGCGTTTTTGACAGGCGGTAACTATGAGGTAACCGAGAGGGCTGAAAGTGCCGCCCACCCCGGGCGGCACTTTCAGCGGGGAGCGGGAGTGGCCATACTGTACGATAGTATTCTTTGTTATACTGTGCCTTAGTGTAAAGCCAGAGTGGACGCTTGGAGCGGAGCGTTTGGCGGGGCGAGCAAGCGTGCGTCCATCCTATACAGCGTCCACTCAGGACACTTGTATGAACTTCAATTGTTTGATATGCACGCCGCACCCCCAACCAGTCCTTACTCTTACGCTGGATGCCTGACGTGCCCATGCTCGCTAAGCCCACTGAATCCTTCTGGCCAAGCCAAATCCACCACGGAATGTAAATACCTAAACTAACGCGGCAACTCCGAGGCAATAAACCTTAAAGTTCGGGACACAATCCCGGCTGGGAGATGTAGGTAATATTTTGCTTAGAAATTGTTTGTTGCATTCTCATTTGACTGCACACGTGTCATTAAGTCAACCAGTCTATTGTGACCTGAAAATCTGTGACAAAAAGGAATATTAGGGCAATATTCTGCCGTCAGAGTGCAGCACTTTGACACAAAGTAAACCAAAGAGACGAAGAGAGAGAGAGAGAAAATTTATGACATTGATCCGATCCATTATCATTGCAGAGGGCCTACCGTTCATGAACCACGTTTGACGTGTTGCTTCCCTGTCACACTTACGTGCAAATACACAAGTGTGACAAAGAGGCAACACGTCGAACAAGGCCCTCCTAATCTCCAAGTGGCGCGTTCTGAGAAACTTTTAGCTTAATATCCCCTTGCGTATTTAGAAAGAGCTCTTAGACTGGTTTTAGTAACAGAGTTAGAACGCTACTACTAGAATGAAATTCTTAGACTTTACGAGGTGTTTATGGGCTGCCGTAAATGCTTGGTTCCATTATGAGTTATGCGGTCTTCAAATTTGTTAGGACCTTTGTTATTTCACGTCACTCATACTAAAATTTAGAGCGCTCACACTACACGGTACTGTGTAAAAGTCGCACTAAGCAAGCGAAACGATTTACTACAACAGGGGCACAGTATAATAAAGAGTACTATCGTACAGTATGACCACCCCCGCTCCCCGCTGAAAGTGTCGCCCACCCCCTCTCGGTTACCTCACAGTTACCGCCTGTCAAAAGCAAGCACGAACAGTCGACCTGTCATATTTCACTCATACAAGCATAGTACGCGTTCACCTATACGAGCTAAGGCTGTGTGCTAAGAATGCGTCTCTTTCAATATATCGCCAGTGTCCGAGGTGTGACCGGTACCAAAGAGTCATATCGCCTGTAAATTCTATTTATATAGATTTTTACACTTCATCTTATTCGCGAAACCTCATGAAGGTCGTGACCAACATAAGTCGCTGTATGTTGCAGTGTCCTTCACTCAGGCCCATCTTTTGCCTTTCTAAAGGATCCCTGTGTGCGTATCTGAATGCATAAACGCTCACGATAATATCTCTTTCATAGCTATCTATTTCTATCGCTTTTACGTATTGCCACAACAGAGCCAGACTACATTTCTGCGGCGTTTCGGTGGCGTTTCGCGTCGCAGAAATGCCATTCAGCTACGGGACCTGGGGGGTTACCATGACGTGCTAAAGCCGTTCAGTTTAGGTTGAGAGAGAGGGACGGAGCTATGTAACTGCTGTAGCTGTGTCCCTTTCAACTGAACGTCTTTAGTACGTCATGGTAACCCCCCTGGAGTCCAACGCGGGTTACCTTCATGATTGTGCTGAACCAGCGCGTGGGTAATCAGGCTCTTTTACGATAGCCCTCCACTGGTCCGACGATCAACGCCTTATCAAGGCTGTCAGGATCTCGTCTGGTCAAATGGCCAAAGAAGCCTACAATTCCCTATTTTACACTACACGGTACTGTGTCAGAATGTTTCTAAGCAGACGAAACGCTTTGAAAACAGTTTCCTGCAAGCGCTGTCCGGCCAGAGAGACTAATTATAGGATGTATTGCTGTTTGACTTGTTTGTTGTGTCGAAATAGTGTTTTTGGTTAATTTGTGGAAAAGCTAAGCCTTTGAGACCAAGAAAGCAACACTGGAATCTAGCTTAGTGTACGGAGTATATAATATTGTCTTAGGTTACCGCGATAGTTACTCATGAAATAAAGTTATGGAAACATATTAAACGGATTATACGCGATTTAATTTTATTTCATGTGTACGGAGCACAGATGTCATGAGTTGTCCGTCTTTACTCGCAGCTTGCAGCTTTCGGGCGTCAATTTTTGTAAGTTGAAGTGAACCAAAACATAAAAAATGCCTCGTTACGTGATATTCAATTGCAACAACACAAAAATTACGAACAATCAAGAGCCTGAGACATATTTAAATTTACAGGCAAGAATCAACTTCAGTACAAAATTTGACACGCTCGGCCCCTATACAAATATATGAATTTGTTTCTTCTATCTAAATTAAGTTCTGTGGTACGGAGTATAGTTTCCTGTAAAAAACTATGTTAGTGTCTTTATAAACTTCAGATTTGCATCATGTTCACATCACTTATTGTAGACACCCCTAAATTATGGATGGACATTTTCCATTGCAAAAATCCTTTTAAATAAATACATTTATCAATAAAAAGTACAAATGGCGGACCATTCAAAATTTTCATTGAAGATCGACTAGCTATACTTAAGTCTATTATTATTAAGACTATACAGGACTAGTTAGTTAGTTAGGGTTAGTTAGTTTTAGATGTCTAAAGCTTAAAGCCTCCCGTCTTTATTTTTTTTTCTATGTCTACCGGTTCACATAGTTTCTCATAGTTATAATAAAAATGTCAAAGCACATCGTCAAATTAAAATACGCAACCGAAGAATAGTTATTTGTTATACAAGGGGCAAAGTTGTATTTTTACGCCGAGTGTGGTATTGAAAAACGAGCAAGTGAAAGGATGCTATAGATGCTATACTCGCTTCGCTCGTGGTTCGAGAATAGGATCATGAACTTGCGAGTTTTTTAACACACGAGAAGTAACATTTTTTAACACATTTGCACCCGAGTGTAACACAAAACTTTTCCCCTCACTATAGCGAGGAAACTACAACGCAAAAAATGCATTTATCACTGCTTCCAGTAGTTCCACAGGTGGTAAATCATCTTTATTACTAGATTCACCTACTTTTATCAATTTTAAAGCAGATAATTTGACTTTATTCAATGTCAAATTACTTTACCTACTAGTGGATAAAATGCGTTTTTACCCGCTGGTATTAAAGGACAAAACACGTGTTTAGTTAGTGAGGGGAAAAAACACTTCCGAATGTAATAAACCGAATCCATAGGGAAATATTCTCAAACCCATAGAATATGTAAATTACCATGCATTATGATACAGCCACACTTTTCCTCTCGTATTCCTTTGTATAAAATAACGTTTTGAAAATTACTTTCCAAAACAAATATTTGTTTTTGTTGATAAAATTTGTTGCAAAACATGACATAGGTTGTTGTTGATTGTCGGGGGTCATTTATTAAATTAAATAACACTTACATTAAAATAATATTTTTTAACAATTTGATTTTTTTTTGGGACCACTCTGTATAAATAAACCAACACAGTAAAGCCAGGGGTCACAAACATTTTGACAAAACGCCACTCGATAATCTTAGTCCAATTAAACTAAACTCAGTCTAACAAGCTAAACCGATGGCTGTAATTAAAACGTAATTTTCCCTACAGGCCCCGTAGCCAATGGCATTTCTGAGAGGCGAAACGAAATCGAAACACCGCCGAAAGGTAGTCTGGCTCTGTCACCCCCATACGCAAGAGCGATAGAGATAGATAGCTACCAAAGAGATATTACCGTGAGCGTTTCGTGAGTGCTTGTGTATTCGGCTACGCACACAGTATACGTAGCCAAATGTACAAACGCTCAGGATAATATGTGTTTCGTAGCTATCTATCTCTATCGCTCTTGCGTGTTGGCGCGACAGAGCCAGACTGCAATTTCTGTCCGCGTCTGGCGTCGACGGTTACCTTTCGGCTACGCCGGCGAAGAGATCCTCAAAGATTATTTACACATCATGAGCTCAAAGCGAACTCCCGAAGCCTGATGGATTAACTACTATATAATTAATTGTCTGTCTCGATTGTGAGCCAAAGGTTGAGCTTGGCTGTTTTTACAAGGAAAATAAATATTTAAAGCTATCTTTTAAATAAAAAAAATCACACCTCTGGCAGGACTCGAACGTGAGGTGTGTGTTTTTTCCTTTAATTTTAAAGTTATAGTTCTGCTCAATAAAAAAGATGTACATAAAGTTATGTGTGAAACTATACATAATTAGTCATTAAACACTTTCGGTTCGTTGCATAAAACAACACTATTGTTTTAATGGCTGTCATTATGTATATGTTATTTTTACAAAAGAACTGTACTGTACAGTACTGTACTGTGACTACACCAGCCAGCAGTTACTGCTGCAAGGACGCAGAGGCGCTGGTCCTAACAGAGAGGGAGGGACGGGAGGCTCCTCGAGCTTGCTCAAATGCACGTACCGGCACGATACAGGCCGCCGGTCAGAGGCGTATGCTGGGTGTGCTAACAACCTCCGTCCTGGTAGTGTGGGGCGTTTGCAGTCAGGATGGGGATCGACGGGAGTAGAAGAACCAGACCGAATACTAGCATCGTGCCCAGTGTAGGGAAGATGGATAGATATGTGTGTAAATATATACGAGGGGATGGCGACTGCGGTTAAACTGTTTTCCGGTTTTTTTTTAATGTTGAGATTGATTGTTTGTATCCAAAGCCATTGTAGTTGAGTTTTCTGTAACTCCGACGAACCCATATTATCGCTCTTTCTCGTAATTCTTCCAAGGAGTCTCCCTGAGTGTAGTAAATACTTGTCGATTGCCACAACACTTAACTATATGGTAACTAAATAAATTACACTGAAAATTCAGTAAATATTTTCACTCTAATAACTGCTTTCGCTGTAAGATAAAACTGAGGCAATATAACACGAGTTTAGTCTAGTATTTATTTTTATTTTTATTAACAGTACTACTTTCTTCGACCGGCTATGCAGCCTCACGTCATTCTTGGTGATATGAAGAGACAGGGTATATAATATCTGCGAAGAGGGTTCCGCTGCTCTGCTGAGCATTCTTGGGATACTGGGTTATTTTTCTGTTGATAGTTTCGTTTCATGTCATTCTTTCAGGACCCGGTGTATTTCTTCTTGTTCTTGGCAGACGACGAACACGGGAGGTAGCAGAAAGAACAATTTGAGGGTCCTTCATCTATCTGTATCTACTGTTGGCTAAGTGCAGCGTAATGTTGGTGGTTGTAGTTGTAGACCGCTAACAGTTCGAAAATTTGCCATGAACGGTGATGACACGTCCGCTGATGTGATAGATGAATGACGTTTTGAAGCGCAGTTCCTCTTGAAAAAACAGTTTCTTCTAGTTCGTGGACGACAACCAAGTTTTAAGTCCTTACTTTCATGATTCATTCAACCACTACACATTAGACACTCGTGCACAAGTTCGCTTAAAGAAAGCTCAATAATAAAACAACGATAGATTACGTGGTATTAGTCACTCAAAATAACTTAATAATCACCTTACAGCTACTGTTTCGTCACATTCACATGTACCACACCACAAGACACTCGATCTCGGCCATGTGTCGTTTTAGGTACCTAGAACTTAGAGAGTAAATATAAATACATTTTTGGGGCTGGTTTAGCCTGCTCTGGCAAAAAAAGCTATTTATACAATAAAGCTATGTTATTTTTCTAGTAGGTATATGTTATTTTTACAAAAGAACAAAAAATAATCACTCCCATGTAAATAAAAGAGACACGGTGATGTTAATAGTTACTCGTCCAGCGGTGAACTATCAATATCGCTATGTCTCTTTTATTTGCACGGGAGTGCTTATCTTTTGTTCGTTTTCCCCTCACTAGCTCGGAAACACGTGTTTAAAAACGCATTTTATCCACTAGTGGGTAAAGTAATTTGACCTTGAATAAAGTCAAATTAACTGCTTTAAAATTGATAAAAGTAGGTGAATCTAGTAATAAAGATGATTTACCACCTGTGGAAATACTGGAAGCAGTGATTTTAAACGCATTTTTTGTGTTGTGGTTTCCTCGCTATAGTGAGGGGAAAAGTTTTGTGTTACACTCGGGTGCAAATGTATTTTACTTCTCGTGTGTTAAAAAACACGCAAGTTCAGGATTCTATTCTCGAACCACTCGCTTCGCTCGTGGTTCAACTATAGAATCCGTTCACTTGCTCGTTTTTCAATTCCACACTCGACGTTAAAATACAACTTTGCCCCCTTGTATAACAAATAACTATTTTATAGCCGATAGCTCATAGCTTACTAGCTCGCAGTGGGACCAGTGCATGGCGTATTGAAACCAGTTGCCTCTGTTTCGTTTCTTTACTCCTGTTTTTCAATACAGAGTTAATGAAAATGTTTGCTTTGAAACGCTTAATTAACTGATGGATAGTGAAACTGCCAGTTTTTAGGTTTCTAAATTGTCTGAAAGAAGCCGTTGTGACCTCTTGCTAAATTACTTTCTATCTATGAAAGCCCTTTGAAATGTAACCGATGTCAATAAGTCAATTTGTTATTTTTCGAAAACGAAAATAAATTTTGGTAAAAGTCATTGACTGTTTTTTTTTCTTACATTATTCAGCTTACAACATATTGCTGATTTTTCTGAAATGTGTGCACGTTTATATATTTTTCATATTTTTTTAAATATTGCTACGGTAATTAGTTAAAAACACAACCATACTTGTATCAGGCTGAATAGATCCGATGCCGAAGCGTGCTTGTTATTTGGTCAGTTAATTGGTTGTTAATTTAGAATTTAATTTTTCGCTTATGTTACAAGCTACGACCGGCATAAATAAAATGATATTTAAGTAGACTTGCTCGAAGAACTCAGTAACTCAAAGATACAAGTATCAAAACATGCCAAAAATATTTTCCTTTACATATGACTCGTAAAACTTCGCAAAGTTACTCAAACAAGCTGCCAAAGAAATTCCATGTAAAATATATTGAAAGCTTTTTTCGTAAGACCTACATATTTAAATTTTCAGTGCACCAGTCCAAGAAACTTTTAGATGTTTTTAGTAACTCTGGACCGAGGAAGTTTGCTTGTTTTTAAAAGAAGACAATCCAGAGCTTGGAAGTACTCGCTCGACTTTTCAAACTTAAAGTGTTGTTTCAAAATGACATGAACTTAGAGTAAAAGTATATGTAGAACTCTTAGTTTGTGTTTACACAACATACATACGTTTACCCAAGTACTCGTATGAAGACCGGTTGACGACACATGACGTCACACACATACGTCACGGCTCCCCGCGCCGCGCGCCTACATTAGACTGCTGCACCTTACAGCCGAAGCGGCTACACATACATTAGACTGTTAAAAATAAGAATAAGAATTTATTTATTGCCTGCACCTATTACAGCCGAAGCGGCTACACATATATTTGTATAGAATCTCAAAATACCTAAACTACTTGTATCTAGTTATAAAGTTAATTAAAAGAAGATAGTACTATCCTGGAGTTCTTCATTCTTCCTAAGAAGATCTTATATTGAGGAGTACACTGAACAGTCTGTCTTATTTCTCCTATTACAATCAGTACCACACATACGTATTTTTTTTTGCACTTCGGGGAGATCAAGAGCTACACGAGCTTATTCCACCGTCCCCATTCTACCATCGGACTCTTAGATGCACGGCCGGTTTCCATCCTTACTTGGTAGATATTCCGCGAATTCGCACGAAGCGCTTTGCTTCTTCTTTTCTTATGCGCACTGCCAAGGAGTGGAATTCCTTGCCGGCGGCTATATTTCCGAGCTCTTATAACCCTCAAATCAAGAGCTCAAATCAAGGCTGAACAGGGGCAAGATCACTCCATCGTTGGCCACGTGTTTGCCTTTGGCTAGTCTGTGGCCAAAAGTAAGCCCATTTATAATAATAATAAAAAACAGATAAGTATTTTAAATGATCATGTAAAAATGTTTAATATTTCTACCGGTGTTCTAATAGGTATACCTATCTGAATGGCGACCGTACGTATTCAATTTCTAGACTAACCTCAATTAATGCTAGCAATGACTAATTCCATGCTCTATTACCCTTGTTACCCGATCAGTTGTAAACTAAACATTATAAGCTTGTTTAAGCCTAGTTTGTACGTTATTGGTTCCCTAAGGACCTGAAAGGGATAGAACGGTTGTAGATTAACGACTTGTAAATTGAAGGAGCTACGGCTAAATAAATAAACGACGATCGATCTAGGGTCTAACATTCAATTTTAGTCGTCAGAATATTGTTCGTTATGTTATGAAATAACGCTCCAGAATTGAAGTTGTAGATTTAGGTGTCAAGATACCTACCTTCTAGAGTGGGAAAAGACTGGACAACACTGGACTAACATTTCTGCTAAATGCACTTAGAAACATGGATCAAAATGGGTAACTGATATAAAACACCGAAGACCAAAAAAGCGATGGTGATGTTGACTTAAGCGCATCGCACAGTGTTATACAAAATTATTTTTTTAATGTACTAGGTGTAAAATGTGTAAATAATCTAACATAGCCCATGTGCTAAATTATGACACAAAGTAAACCAAAATACGTTCTAGATGTAGTTGTCTTTCTTAGCCATTAGTCGTTTTATCGCGTTTATCCACACCGCAAACCCATAATTTACGGGACGTTAATTCTCGTGCACTCAGTTCGATTTATCGCTCGCTTTCTGTAAACAGAACTAGTAAAAAACACATTTGTTAGTACCTAGTGTTCTCCGTCGCACATACAAGCCGTATGTAAGTGTGAAAGAGAGAAAACTACATATTCGTGAAGAGAGAATGTTTGATTTTACTAAACTTGTTAGTAAACGTGTGGACGGGAATGACAAACGGGAATTTTAAGGGTATTTTCAATTGTTAAAAAACCTTTAGCTGTGTGTTTTTGAGTTCAGTCACAACAGTTTCGTTGCAACGAATTTATGACTGTAAACTGGTGCGGGTTTACAAATTTGATGTCAAATGGCTGTAAACAAATGTGTTTGTGTATTTCAGGATTTCAGACCACCCCGCGTTATACCACAGTGTCAGGTACTCTGCCACGAAGTGCTGGAATAATATTCCGCCCCTACATGAAATTCAACACCAGTAGGGCTAGAAAATGATTTTCGCGAGATTAGCATAATGTAATGTTTATTTAGTTAAAATATTGCGCCACAAAACTCTGGAACGAGTTTGAATGCGGGGTCAACTATCACTTATTTGTATACATTTTGTATACATAAATACTTAAACGTATATCTAAGCTTTATACAAGAGCAGTCAGTCACTTAGAAAAATATTTTGGATCTTTGTCGCGGTAAGATACTGACACACCAATAATCTACTCATTATTTGAAGTGTATAAATGTATCAGAAATAAAACACACATTTTGATGTGGTCTGTTTTATTGAACATAAGGATATAGACCGATAAGGTGCTTACTATTACAAGAGATCGATAAAGCTTATTTTGGTAAAAAAAAAAAAAAAAAAAAAAAAAACATTTTAACGGTAATGAAAATGAGCACCATGACCACGAAATAGCCATAGCCCGGCTGTTCACTTATAATTGAGGACAATGATAACATCGTGTAATTGCAAAAATACTATTAAATATCCTGACAAATCCCTAAACAAATATAGAACAAGGTTCAGAACTGTCAAGAACAGAATTGAATTCTATATTTTCATATTTCCCGCAAAGTTCATGGATCAAGAAGGGTTGAGCAATTTGCTCCCGATTGGCAGGTAATAAAAGCTTATTTAAAGCTCCGGAACAAACAAGCTTCCGTCATCGTACTGTCGGCAACAATGAATTTATTGGGTACAGTTGAGTGTATATTGTTTGATGATTTGATAACCACAACAATGTTTATTGTTCAAGTGAAACTTATAATGCGACTTCCAATTGACAGCGCGTTTAACGCTCAGTGTTGCCAACTCCAATTTTGAAAAACAACACATTACGAAGTTTCACTTCTTACTCGCGGAGGGACACCATGTCCTTTTTTTATTGTCATTGGCATTTTCATTAAAGTAATTTGGAAATAACACGCTAGCCCCTTCACATCTTTCACGGAACTTCTGCGAGGGCGGCAGCTGCAGCAGAAGCGGCCGAAAACGTAAAAATCGGAAAATACCGCGGTCTCAGCGCCGAATACAGTTTCGTTCCATTCGGCGTCGAGACCCTGGGTCTGTGGGGTTCGGGCGCCCTGAGTCTCTTCGGAGAACTTTCAAAGAGACTCAGGGACACAACTAGCGACCGTAGAGCTGGCAGTTACCTCGCTCAACGAATCAGTTTGGCAGTCCAACGAGGTAACGCAGCCAGCATCTAAGGTACCTTACCGCGGGGACCTTTTTTAGATTTAGTTTAGTTTTAGTTTTTTATTCTTTCTATATATAAGAATTTTGAAATTTAGATTATATTAATTATTTAATTGTATGTTATATTTGGAAATTAGATAATTTCGAACCCAACTTACTTGTGCGATCTGGGGACCTAGCCAATATTAAATACGATTGAAGAAAATAAAGAAACGAAAGCTACAAGAAACGGTGGTTTCGGTGTTGCTATTAGAAATATGTACCTATTGTATATTGTATAATTCATAGCTGCTGTTGGAATCTCTGGTATAAATAAATAAATAAAATTTAGGCATCTTCTGGGCGAGCTCACTCCATCGTAGGCCACGTCTTTGCCTTTGGCTAGTCTGTGGTCAAGAGTAAGCTCATTTATATAAAAAACTCCTTATTTTATTAAATATAATGAAGCGAATTGTGTAGTTTTTTTTTGTAACAAATATAATTTGGCAAACGTGTTTCTAAATTATTATTGGAATATTTTTTTTTTGCACGTTGAATAATTTATTTACATGAACATATTTACATAATTATATAAGAAACTAAGACTAAACTTAAAAGCTAGCTAATGTCTAAAATAGGCCCTTGAGGCATTGTACCAAGGATACTGGCGACATTTCCTCGCTGTATCGCAATGCTGATACGTTGAGCGAGGAAGTCGCCAGCTCTTCGGTCACCAGTTACCTCAACCAGACGCTTCGCGATTTCTGTGAACAACTTGTTCGCGCTGGGGCCCCATGGACCTAGAGTTTCTACACCAAAGGGTAAAAAAGGTATTCTTTGCCAAGACTTTTGTATTTATTACGTTTCAAAATTTCGGCACTTTCTGCCGCTGCGCCCGCTTTTATCTTGGTCCGTTGGAGGTGAGACGGTGCCAATGTGTCTACGCAATAATTGGAATAATTATGTTATTGTTATATTTTGTAGAAATTGCTTAGTTGTTTTCACATGTGCTTAAATACATGCAATTTAGTACTAGGAAAAATTAACCAAGGTCTGGAATCGAACCAGCGTCCACGGCTATCGCGGCAGGTGGGCGAAAGCAGTTGGTTCAATTCCAGCCGTGGGCAACTGGAGGCCTTAGTTACTTTTAGCATATTGCATTATTTAAGTTTATAATTAATATACATGACGACTATTTGACGACCGGTCTGGCGCAGTCGGTAGTGACCCTGTCTGCTGCGCCGCGGTCCCGGGTTCGAATCCCGGTAAGGGCATTTATTTGTGTGATGAACACAGATATTTGTTCCTGAGTCATGGATGTTTTCTATGTATATAAGTATTTATATATTAAATATATCGTTGTCTGAGTACCCACAACACAAGCCTTCTTGAGCTTACCGTGGGCCCTCAGTCAATCTGTGTAAGAATGTCCTGTAATATTTATTTATTTATTTATTTTTATTTACATAGTAGTGTTTCTACGTGATAATAAACAAATTAAATAATTTGATTAGTTGGAATCTGAATTATGGCGTAGGCGAGAGGCTGGCAACCTGTCACTGCATTGTCACAATTTCGATTTCGTTCAACGCCTTTTTGCCAAGTAGCACTGAAACTTAGTAGTTCATGTGCTCTGTCTACCTTTATGGGATAAAGGCGTGATTGCATGTATGTGATTTGAATTGTTATGACCTAACACATCTAAGATAATTTTTTCACGTGCTATGTGACAAAATATTTTCAAGTAATATGCAAAGTTATTTATGATTTTTTTTTGAAGACTGTACCTCAGAAATGAAAGCGATAAGCCCCGTGTTTGTGTTAATGCCCACTCGGACACGTAAATAAATTATTTACTTTTGAGAAACACCGATGTACAAACAGTGCAACGTTTTTTTTTAATATTTGGTTTTGCGCGATGGGATCCGATCGTGGAAAAACATGTTTTAATAGAATTATAAAATGTTATTATCTAATTGAAGGAGTTAAAGTATATGAAACCCAATAATTTTATTAGCAGAACAAACAATTGCAATAATCAAGACATATTTTATATAACATCATTATCCACCTATAAGCGTTATCCCGGCATTTGCCACGGCTCATGGAAGCCTGGGGTCCGCTTTGACAACTAAACCTAAGATTTGGCGTAGGCACTAGTTTTTAAGAAAGCGACTGCCATCTGACCTTCCAACCCGAAGGGTAACTAGGCCTTATTGGAATTCCTCACAATGTTTTCCTTCACCGAAAAGCGACTGGCAAATATCAAATGACATTTCGCAAATAAGTTCAGAAAATGCCGGGTTCGAACCTGCGATCTCCGGATTGAAATTCGCACGCTCTTACCGCTGAGCCACCAGCGCTTCCTATTTTATCTAAATATATAAAAGAAGAAACTGACTGACTGATATATTAACGCACAGCCGAAACCGCTGGTCCTAGAGATCCCTTTGGAACGTAGGTTCCTTATAAGGTGTAAAGAAGCACTAAGAAAGGATTTTTCAAAATTCACCTGCTAAGGTGGTGAAATGGGGGTCCAAAGTTTGTATGGGAAAACAAGATTACGTACGCGGGAGAAGCCGCGGGAATAAGCAAGTATAAAATATTTTTGTATTGAATGAGTAGACTTGTAAAATGTTTACTGTTTCAATAATATTATTTTGCAGGTTGCCGTAACGTCAAACGCCAGTGGGGTTTCATTTGTCACCATCGCATGACAAGGGGGTTACGTCTGTTGCTACTTTAAATATTTCAAATTGACACTGCATTTAGTACGAAGCGCTGGTAGCCTAGCGGTAAGTACATGCAACTTTCGTTCCGGAGGTTGTGGGTTCACACCCTGGCTCGCACCAATGAGTTTTTTCGGAATTTATGTGCGAAATGTCATTTGATATTTGCCAGTCGCTTTTCGGTGAAGGAAAACATCGTGAGGAAACCGGACTAATTCCAATAAGGTCTAGTTTACCCTTCGGGATGGAAGGTTAGATGGCAGTCGATTTCGTAAAAACTAGTGCCTACGCCAAATCTTGGGATTAGTTGTCAAAGCGGACCCCAGGCTCCCATGAGCCGTGGCAAATGCCGGGATAACGCAAGGATGATGACGATGACTGCATTTAGTATCAGAATTAGTGTTGAAGGTATGGCATTTACAACATGATTATATTTGTTTGTAGATTGATAAATATGTATGACAGCAACTTCATTACCACTTTAATCAATTTCTATTGCGGTGTAATTTGATCAAGCAAGCAATGAACAACTGCAATTCGGACTTGTTTATAAAATTGGTGAATTAAAATTGATAATAGTTTTGAAGAAATATCAAAAGTAGCATCTCAGTTAGTTCATAATTTTGTTATTCCTACTTAAGTTGATATGGATCTATGGTTGTCAGGGTTATAATATAGTGTGCACAGAGCGAAGCAGTATGTTATAATGTAATGTAATTTAAGAGGATACGGTAGCGAAAATGCTAAAATGGAAAGGAACCCCCTTTCAACTCGGGAATTTTAGTTAAATATACAAGTGTTATTAACTAGATTTATCGAAATAAAATTGACCATTAAGAACAACTCAGTCAAAAGATATTTCAAAAAAATCTTTAAAATCGAGGTTCCGCTCTCGACTCTTTCCTCCTTCAAAACTTAATCAATCGGAACGAAATTTGAGAATCTGAATAACAATGAAATAATCTACGGACCGTTTAGCTTTTTTGGTTGATTGTTACCAATCTTGAGTATCACACCTTTTTTTGCGCCACAATGAAAAAGGCCGTTTTTGGAAATTTTTGATTGGCTCTAGAGTCTTTAAAAAGCAGAATATCAAAAAAAGCAAAACAATCCGACACAGATAAAAATAATAACAATCTGTGTTGAAAAAATCATTGCTCTATCTTCAAAAACCAGGGAGGAAATAGTCGAGAGCGTTTGTATGGAGAATTGACTCCTACCGTATCGTCTTAATGTAGTATATGTACTTAGATTTATCCAGGGGGACGTCATAATTTTCCGAGGCTTATAATGTTCAGCGATCTTCTGAACAATGTTTACCACGTCAGTAATGTCATTTCACTTATTGCTACGTCAGGCGCCGGTGGGGTTTCATTTGTCACCACCGCGCAACAGGGGGGGTTATGACCGATGCAATTCGGACATGTTTCTCATTGGTGAATTAATATCAGATATTGTTGAACAAATACCAAACGAACCAATCAGAAATTTAACACTGTAAGTGGCAAGACTAAAAAATCGTGGATCCAAGCGTCATCGCCATCCGATCATCATCCTTGCGTTATCCCGGCATTTGCCACGGCTCATGGGAGCCTGGGGTTCGTTCTGACAACTAATTTCAAGATTATTATCGCCATCCGATATCCCTAAAAATTATGTACCTGCAAGAAAAAATATAATAATGGCTACAATGAACAGATCTTGCCCTTGTCCATAACAGTCTAGTTTTTAGTAGAGATATGTACTTTAAAATTAACTTCGTATGTGTTTAAATAGCAGTCATGTCAGTAGCATATTAAATTAAATAATACCTATTAATTACCTCTGTTAATAAGTTGCTTCCGATTATTTACATGCTTAATTTTGATTTAAACACGGAATTAATTACGATCACAAATTAGTTACACAATCGATCAGTTTATGTACAATTTGTTTTAACGTATTTTAAGTTAACATTAAAAATATAAATGAAATAAAAACATAAAAAGAAATAAAAAACTATAAAAAGTCAAAACGATAGACGTATTTTCCGCATTTTATCAACAGTATCTTCCCCGCCGCCAAACTGGAAAAATAAAATACTTAGAAACATTTCTCCTAAAAAGCTGTGTCCAGCCAGGTTGTCAACCACTGGCAGTTTGATTTCCACGGATTAACTGGCCACTCGTGTCACCGTGTTTCTCTCTAGGGATGCCAAAAAAAGAAAAAAAAAACATATCGGACTTTCAACCAAAATTCACCGCCCGTGTGACTATTGCAGTGAGCTTTAGAGCGATGGAATAAACGCTATTTTTAAAGACTTATCGGACTCCGATACTATTATAATCGGGTTTAGGCGAGTGCATCGCCATGTAGCTGCAAATGTGAACTTTCTATTGGCTTTGTGTTTTCGAGCGGAGAAATGCGTGAGTTTATTGGAACCAGTTAGATTTTTTACAGTTAATGGACTTAAATTGACGACCGGTCTGGCTCAGTCGGTAGTGACCCTGCCTGCTAAGCCGCCGTCCTGGGTTCGAATTCCGGTAAGGGCATTTATTTGTGTGATGAGCACAGATATTTGTTCCTGAGTCATGGCTGTTTTCTATGTATATATGTATGTATTTATCTATTTAAGTACTTATATGTATACTAGCTTTCGCCCGCGGCTTCCCTCGCATTGTTCAAAATTGCGCAATGCTCCATACAAACGTCCATCCCCCATTTTAGGGAAGTGGGGGGGTTAGAAAGAGACGAAAATTAGTCTATGTCACTCTCCATCCCTTCAACTATCTCCACTTAAAAAATCACGTCAATTCGTCGCTCCGTTTTGCCGTGAAAGACGGACAAACAAACAGACACACACTTTCCCATTTATAATATTAGTAAGGATCGTCGCTTAGCACCCATAGTACAAGCTTTGCTTAGTTTGGGGCTAAGTTGATCTGTGTAAGGTGTCCCCAATATTTATTTATTTAAAAATGATTTTCAAACGAAATATTGTTGAAAACTCAATTCAACCGTTTTATTTAAAAACTTGTTTTTTTTTGCACATGGCACTATCAGCTGAGACTCTTTTAATTAAAAATAGGAATACCGTACCTACAATCTCGATAATCCGACACTTCGGTGGTCCGAGACGTCCAAGTAATCTGGCACTAAAATAGAAATGCAAGTGTTAATTTCAAGTGCATATACGATCTATGCGTAAATTACCAGTCTAACTTCACTTTAAGTGAAGTTTTTGAACGTATTATTTTAGCACAGTCTTTTTTTTATACGACATAAGGTACAGCGGGGCAAATCTCGACTGGGGACAATTCTAACTAATCCATTGTTTCCATTATTACACTATGATGACCACGCTTAACATAATTATATAACCGGTGGATACTCTATTTAATAATGCAAACATTGTAAAACATGGAAAAAATGGACCGGTTACATTTGCCCCCCAGTCGAGATTTGTCCCGGTGTACTTTACATAAATAAATATGAAAATATGTGGAGAATGGGCCTAATTTCCAGTAATTCGAATTTTCCACTAATCCGACACCTTCGTGTCAGCTACAGTGCTGGATTATCGAGATTTTACTATATTACATCCGAACCTTACTTTTTCAGCCGCCCCCGATTATCCTTTAGGTATCAAAAAGTTCTCATAACCCGTTCCACATGGACGGAACCTATAACACTGAACCCGTGGAGCAAAAAGTTAAATATTCCAAATTCTTACCGACTTCGGGAGACTCGAAGTTTTAAGTAGTGTTAGTAGAAAATGTTCGCTATCGAGTACCATTGTCAGGTTTTAAAATCGAGTAACATACAATTTTAACTCAATAGCTACCAGTGGCGGCTGGTGAAAATTTCTGCCAAGCAATATTGAGCAAAAATTAGATATAGGCATTTTACTAGTAGGTAATCAATTTTAGGCAAGCCGAGCCGTTGGGAATCGACTTGTGTGGACCGCTGCTGATAGCTACACATACGTCAACGATATCTTGTTTTGTCTGAATAGCCGGTGTCATTGCTTTTTAAAGAAGGAGTTTATCACCTGAACGCATGAGGAAAACAACACCCAAATAAAGTTTTTTTTTGTGAGATAGGAGGCAACCGAACAAACTGTTAGTCGGATGGTAAACGACCCATGGATACCCGAAAAACCAAAAGGTTTAACATTTTCGGTCCATTGCTTTAAGATGAGATTATGCTATTTCTGTAAAACGACTCCATCGCTCGCCTAAGCTATAAGAACGCACAAGGACATAACGGCTTAATAGTATGGAAATGACTCCGCTCAATACGACTGGCTGAAGCTTTTTCTCTCTAATCGAGCCGAAATGCGATAAGGCTGCGTGCCTGCGTGGGCTTTTGTGTATCTTGTTATTGTGATAAAGAGTTTTAAAGGGACGAGATTGTGAAATTTAGACGGTAGAAGTTGTGGATTCATAAGCTGAATCTATAGAAAATAGGTTATGTGTATGACAAAATAATAAATCAAATTTTTGACCGAATTTGAGAGAACCAGGTGCGAAAAAAAGGAAGTTCGAAACGAGTGGCGATAAATTAAAACACCACCAAAGGCAGTGTTTTAAATCGACACGAGTTACGAATTTCCTATTCGCACGTGTATCTTACGAAGTTTTCAGTACAGATGGCAATTTGAAGTTTCGATCTGACAAGAAATGAACCATTTCTTGCACTAGTGCGAAAAAAAGCACCATATGTACAGAAATAGTACATTACGATACAAGTGCGTAAAAAAGGAAGTTCGAACGAGTTACGAAATTCGTAACTCGTGTCGATTTAAAACACTCCTTTCGGTCGTGTTTTAATTTATCGCCACTCGTTTCGAACTTCCTTTTTTACGCACTTGTATCGTAATGTACTATTTCATGTACTATATTATATGATTGTATTTATGACTTTTCTGTACATACTGTTGACTTAGTATCTATTTAATATAAGATCTGTACATAATTTTAAAATAAAGTGATAATTATAATATTCTGCTAAAAATGCTCACTCAGAGGTAAAGTGCATCGTGAATTTCGATACCAATTTAGGGTCTCATATACTTACTTAGCTGGGGCGATAACCCAAAATGAGTTTTGGCCTCCAACACAAGAGCACGCTACTTTGCTCGGTTTTGAGTCTTGAATGGATGCCGTCCTGCTGGTCACCCAAAATATCGTTGGGCGGATAGAGTGGAGGTTGACCTCCGTGAGTTCGGCGTCAGCGAAAGCTGGCGCGATACCTACCCTATAAAATCCTATAAAAAAGTCTTAGATTATTTATCTGAATACAAAACAAGAGCTAAGATTTCTATTATCAGCTCGGGTTGGTACATACATCACACAACGGTCGATGCGCTACGTGGTAACATATGTCTTAGACAATCCCGTAAGCGGAAATGATTTGTATGGTAAAACTAAGGTCCACTATCATATGTTTATCATAGAAATATGATCATAGGTCTGTATACCTCCCTTTTTCTCCAACGTGAAGAAAAAGGACAGCATGTTGCCTATGATCATATTTCTATGTTAAACATATTAGTGGACTATCGGCCTAAGTATACCTACATGTTACCGGGTTATAAAGAGTCAAATGAATACGCTATTTTTTCAAATTCTCTTAAATTATCTAACTTGCTCATTAACTTTCACCAAACTTGTTATCAAATTGTCAATTCAAATTGTTCAACGAAACAGCCATGGCTTGGTTTATCAAGTTAACAAAAGACAAATGAATGAAGTTAACTGCTCGGGCGATCGCAACTTGGGATAAACAATTAAAACGGTAATAATTTATCTGTAGCAATTAGTACTTGGATGAATTCAGCGGAAGGAATTTTAAATGGAAGTCGGTGTAAGTTATGGACGACGAAATAAAATTATTAGGTAAACATAACATAATACATAAATAAACTCGCCAAAGTGGTAAGCAGAGCTCATGAAATTGCTCAAATTTCAATTCCCCTCTTAGAAACTAAGAAAGTAAGGAGTTTTTGAAATACGCAGCTTGAATTTGGTTTAACCCGGCCAGGCCAGGCGTTGGTACCTCCTGCGAATTGCAAAGTGTGCGTTATAGCAAATAGTTTAATGTTTTGTGAAGATTTGATAACTATGACGGGAACTATTCGAATTGCAAAGTATGCGTTATAGCAAATAGTTTAATGTTTTGTGAAGATTTTATAACTATGACGGGAACTATAAATAATAAATAATAAATATAAAAAATAAATATTGGGGACACCTTACACAGATCAACTTAGCCCCAAACTAAGCAAAGCTTTTACTATGGGTGCTAAGCGACGATATACATACTTAAATACATAAATGCATACTTATGTACATAGAAAACATCCATGACTCAGGAACAAATATCTGTGCTCATCACACAAATAAATGCCCTTACCGGGATTCGAACCCAGGACCGCGGCTCAGCAGGCAGGGTCACTACCGACTGAGCCAGACCGGTCGTCGGACTATTCCTCTCGGGTGCGCCAAAGTTCATATAAAATTGTTATATAGATTATTGGTAGTCCGAAAATGTTTCTCATACAATTTTACATTATAACGATCTCTCTCACTTCTCGTCACCGATAAAATTATCACTGGATTTCGTTTTCGGGGCCTTGGCTAGCTATCAATAGTGAAACAAAAACGAAAAGAGATATATTCATATAGAATTTTCATTTATTCACATGGAATACATTAGTAAGGAGTTGAAAGAAACCAAACTTGTGATGTTGCAGTGATAAGTAGCAACTTAACTTAGTAGTGCTAGCAAGCACATCACCCACAATTGTACTCATATACCACATGGCACCCAAGAGAGGAAAGTGTTGGTCACATAAGTCACATTCTTAACCTGTCGTCATACGGGAACCATAAGTAAACATTTACCCACTGAGAGAAATTTGCATTGTGAATTTAACAAGTTCGACTTGTTGCGGTTTATCCGTTTGAATCAGCCAAACGTATGTTTAAAACAATATGTGTCAGGTTGTTTTTATAAAATCGACTTGTTGATTCAAATATATTGCCGATTCAAATGACAAGTAGCTTGTTGTTTGAACCAAAGAGCACGTAGGCGCTATTTTAACCAAAAAACTTGTTGAACGAACATGAAAACTGGTTGTATTTTCTCTCAGTGCCCCCTTATTCATAAAAGTTTAGTAAAGCCGATTAAGTTCGTTTGTCCCTTTTTATCACACTAAAAGGTTGGAAAGGGACAAACTTTATGGGCTTGATAACTTTAGTGAATGTTTATGAATAAGGGGGTTACAAAATACAGAAGAATATAACAGCATTTTTGTCTTTTAGTAACAACGGCATCTTCAAAAGTTAGTCGAAAATTGCGGAATACTTTATACAATCTTCCACCTCCATTTTAGGCAAAATGGGGTGTTAGAAAGATACAAAAAGTAGCTTATGTCACTCCATCCCTTCATTGTTACTTGGGAAATGTCAAAATTAATTTAGAAAAATTAAACCCAAGAGAAACAGTAAAGACACCACCAGTGTCAACATATTTAACAGACAAAGAGCCAAATATTCAGTTCATGCTAGCTTTCACATACCCGCAGGCTTACTATGAAAGCACCTAACCAAATATGCAGCTTATGTTTGCTACACCGTCAATTATATAGCCTTAGAACCAGGAATTTGGCGTCCATAGAGCCTGTAGTTAACGTTTTGGTACAAACACCCGAAATTGCTGTAATGGCAAGTGTGCCAGAAATTTTGACGATGGTATGCCAGGCGGGGGTCTGAGTAGATAGAATATTTCAGTATGCTAAGTCCTCACACATTTGAGCTGGTAAGACAGAGATTTTTAGATCCTAATCTCCATTTGATACTTCTTAGCTTACTTAGTACAATATACATACGAGATTTTTTCGCGTGTTTAGTATTTTTGGACGATCTAACTGACGGACTAAAATAAGTATCTGTCCATAATTCCCAGCCAGACCAGCTTTGATCACACTACCAAAATCATTATACAAGTAGTGGCTGGCAGGCTGGCAGGATACAATCCTTTTGCGGGCCGGATTTGGCCCTCAGGCCGTATTTTGCCCCCCACTGAGATAAACGTTAAACGTGTGTGTCTAGTAATGGCTGGCGTGTCACTTCCTTACACAATGCATAGAATGCGTCGCCTCACTTCCGCTCGGCACGTTTTGAGTCTAGACGAGGAGGGATTTCAGCGTGGCTCGAAATAATCCTTCGTCAGTCACATGGAAAACATTTGTTTTGAATATTAATATTAGTAATTAGATGAGACGGCAACAAACTGATAACTACAGCAACAAAAGAGAGTAGGATGCGTGTCAGGGTAGGTGGGGAGCTGACAGAAGAATTTACAATGAATCATTGCGAGATCAAATAGTCATTTACATTATTTTTTGAGGTGACTGACTAACAACCCTATACAGTGACATACCATACTAATGCAGCTCCCAATTTTCTCATTGAATATTCAAGAAGTAAAAAGAAAAAATCGACAATATGGACATTGACACAATTTCACGCATTTATTCAATCAATATTTTACTTTCCAAAAAAACCAAGCTATACGTACTGTTTTTATAATACCTTCTATAAAGCATCTGAATGTGGCCGAATACCCTTTGCCAGCCAATACAGGCTCGGTAAAGGAATCCCCTTTTATAATGCGTCTTTGACGGTGCCTACCCGGATCGTGTCGCCATAATTCCTCGTTGCCAAAGGATTGATTAGGCGGTCTTCATCTTGCGGAGTATGCGGGTTTACCGGCGTAACTAAGGACATAATGGGTATCGCTTCGCCAACGAAACATGTTGTATCTCTCTATTTTTGCGATTAGTGCGATAGTGACCGTTGCCTTTCGATTGATACGGATCGCAAGTGATTATCTTCTTGTGTAACCTGCGAGATTGACGTCATTCATTTACACGCGTACTTATATTGCAGTCATGCTAGAGGTGGCTGACTAAATCACCCTTTCTCCCAGCTACAAGTACCCCGGTGGTGATGACTAGGGTATGCAAACCGGTTAACCGAAAAACCGGTTAACCGAGACTTTTTGGCCTCGGTTAAAAACCGGTTTTTATAGTCTCTAACCGGTTAATAACCGAAACTATATTTTTTCCCCTAAATGACCAAATTAGGCATAAAAAAGGGCCAAAAGTACGTAATTCTTTAATTTTTTGCAATAATAAAGATTTGTTTATTACTTTTCCTTGACAACATGAAACACCTGCACTAAATTTCTTAAAGAAGTCATGATTTTATAATCTAACTAGCCGTGAAGATTAAAAATTTGTCCAAATTCACTCGAATATACATTTTATACAGTAGAGTCTGGTTAGTATTACGACTCCGCATATACCTAACGTCGAATCGCTTACAACGACGTAAGCGTAGGTATTTGTTTGGTTTTAATGTGACTTCGGTTTTAACGACCAGGCTTTTTTACGACGTAATCTTACCCAAAATCCGTTTCCGACAACGTTTGTACTAGTAAATTAAGGAAACAAAGTTATTTCCGCCCCAAACACGGTCCTCTGTTTTACCTACAACAAGTAGCAAGATGAGATTGAGGCCATGTAACTTTTTGGAGCATTGGTTTTAATAATTTTAACAATTTTTCGCCTCGGGTCTCATCTTATAGGTATAAGCTAAATAGAACCCTATACCTACTTACATACATACATGTATATTTTTTTGTAGGCATAAAAATTCAATTGTCATCAGACTTATATTGACCGTGATTACCTGAGTACCTTTTTGGTAGCACGGAAAACTCCGTGATCATGATGCATGCAACTGCATCGAAATATCAGGAGCTCGATAAAAATCAAATAGGTAATCACGGTCTATATTCCGGTCAATATAAGTCTAATAAAAATAACCGTGAATCATTCAAAACTCTTTTCGATTGTCATATTAATTAGGTAAATCGAGGTTCGAGGAATGAGACTATTTATTATTACGCGATAGTGATTTGCCGGTGATGCGCACGCACGCATACTAAAATGACTTATTCTAGCCAAACAAGTCACAATAAAATAAAGTATCATAATACCCTGTAAATAAACCTATTCATTGAATTTTTTTAGTAATAGTGATGTAGGTATTAATTTAAATAAAAAATAAATAAATTGGTTTTGTACGACGTCCGGTTAGTACGACGTTATATCAGCGGTCCCTTCGTTATAACCGGACTCTACTGTATATTTAAAATTATATTTTTAAAATAAAGTAAAAAGGGAGATCTTGGTTTTCTTACGTCAATTGTTTGTATACTAGTGGCTCTGGGAGCTGTGGACCTTCACGGCATGCTTACTTAGAAAACACAAAACTGAAAAATATTTAGTTCTTAAAGTGATTATCACGACAGTTTTGAGCGCCATATACGCTATAGGCACTCAACTCACATTCAAGCCATTTATGGCAATTTCCGCCTATTACAAAAAGTGGATTAAAATGATCTTTATCGTGCAAGTAATACCTGCTACGATCATCAACATCAGAATTTTTGAAGGTAATAGTAAAATTATTGCTTAGTAAGGTCATTTACTAAAAATACGCAAAACCGGTTAATAACCGGTTAACCGGTTTTGAAGGAAAAGTTTCGGTTATTAACCGGTTTTTAAAGTTAACCGGTTTTTGCATACCCTAGTGATGACCTACGCCCGGCGCAAAAGAACAATATCGGCTGCTCGCGTGCGGTCCGTTTGTTAATGTAGGTATAAGAATAATGAAGGGCGGCATTTTGTCAACATCAAAGCAGTGAGCCTTCTGTACTTGTACTATTGTATATTCTGTGGGCACGCTTAAGTTCAAGTACGTATCGGAGAGGCGTGCAATCCAAAAAGAGATTTGGTCAACATCGATGGCCAAAGATTCGGAAGTAATTGCAGTCGAATCCTGGTACCTTTCAGCACAATCAAACTTACACTGATATCAATACAATACAATACAAATACTCTTTATTGCACACCTCAATACACGAAATAACATAGCAAGTATAAACAACAACTTAAGAGGTAAAACAAGAGGCGGTCTTATCGCTAAAGAGCGATCTCTTCCAGACAACCTAGGTAGTGGAGAATAATAAATTTAACCTTGTAAGTAGGTGTACTAAATGTAGACTTAGAGGAAATCTAGCACAAACTATACTACACAAAACAATATACTACACACATAAAAATAAAATACAATACATAAACATAAAAATACATAAATATATAACAAATTACATGCCAGCTATAGGGGACATAAGTCTATCAAGGTATCATTGATCAATGATCAGATAAAAAGTGAAGCTTGAGAAGTATCTTAAAATAAGTAGGAGATTGAGCGCGTCTAATATTTAGGGGTAGGGAATTCCAAAGCCGCACAGCTTGAAATGTAAAGGAGTTGTTATAGAATTTAGACGAGGATGACGGAACGGAAAGAAGCAAATTCTGAGAGGACCGAGCAGAACGGAGATAGCTGAAACGGTTCTTAAGATAGCGGGGAGTCGTTGGGTTAAAAAGAATGGAATACAAAAGGGACAGCACGTGAGAGTTACGACGAAAACGAATAGAGAGCCACTTGAGCTGCGAACGAAATTGAGAGACATGGTCATATTTGCGTAACCCAAATATGAACCGTATACAGACATTTTGGATACGCTCAAGCTTATTAAGCTGCTCCTCGGTGAGATCGAGATATGCAACGTCCGCGTAATCCAAAATGATATCATTAGGAAATCTGAAAGATAATCTGTATTTCGTTCGTTCATGCAGTGTATCATGCACGATGGCTAAATGATATCTTTCAAATATCAATTTAACGTGGGTATAGGTTTGAATTGGCTTATTTATTGCGATGAACACATTACGTTCATACATAATTTGCATGAACATGATTAATGAAGCTCATATATATGATGAAATGTTTGCCTTTGGTACATTTTATGGGGTGATTAATTATGAAATTTGTCTATGAGTAGACGTGGATGGATTTCCTTTAATGTAGTAAATATACTGAATAATTATGTGTAAAACTCGTTTTATGAAAATCTTAATTTTGCTTTAGTGCAATACAGCTTCAAGGGTTTTTTTGAGTTGACAAATAGTTATTTGTTATACAAGGGGGCAAAGTTGTATTTTAACGCCGAGTGTGGAATTGAAAAACGAGCAAGTGAAAGGATTCTATAGTTGAACCACGAGTGAAGCGAGTGGTTCGAGAATAGAATCCTGAACTTGCGAGTTTTTTAACACACGAGAAGTAAAATACATTTGCACCCGAGTGTAACACAAAACTTTTCCCCTCACTATAGCGAGGAAACTACAACGCAAAAAATGCGTTTATCACTGCTTCCAGTAGTTCCACAGGTGGTAAATCATCTTTATTACTAGATTCACCTACTTTTATCAATTTTAAAGCAGTTAATTTGACTTTATTCAAGGTCAAATCACTTTACCCACTAGTGGATAAAATGCGTTTTTACCCGCTGGTATTAAAGGACAAAACACGTGTTTCCGAGCTAGTGAGGGGAAAATGTAATTGATACCTAACAATAATCCATATCCATACTAATATTATAAATGCGATAGGGTGTGTGTCTGTTTGTTTGTCCGTCTTTCACGGCAAAACGGAGCGACGAATTGACGTAATTTTTCAAGTGGAGATAGTTGAAGTGATGGAGAGTGACATAGGCTACATTTTTGTCTCTTTCTAACGCGAGCGAAGCCGCGGGCAAAAGCTAGCCGATAAGCTGGCGACTTCCCCGAACAACGTGTCAGCATTGCGATACAGAGAGGAAACATAATGTCGCTAGAATCCTTAGTACAAGCCTCAAGGCTCTAATTTAGATAAAAGCTAGCTTTTAAGTCTTAAATTCTTATGATTATATTGTAATTAAATAATATAACTCCTTAAAATCCATAGATTACAACATGTTCTGAGGCGATATTCCAACGATCAGAATAGCAGGCCAGCTGAAACGCGGACGAATTATTAACACTCATTGTAACCGGGTCGCCGCACTTTGAATAATTCCACCGGTACCTCTACCACGAGTTTATTATGTTTTAGAATACGTTACGCGATAGGTAATCTATACGTCACGGTGTGCCGCTGCTGAATTTAAGAGGGCTTTCGTGTGAAAAACAGTGAAATCGCAACCGAGCGCTTCATCATACCGTGTGTGGTATCAAATTGAAGGGCTTTGCGAGTTGTTTACAAATATATATCACATTATAGGACTTTTTTTACTTGGTCTAACAAAATATGAGAAAATGTCCAAAGGTGGTAATAATTGTACCGGTGAAGGCTCGTTTTCAAAAAATTGCCAAAAATAAATAATAGCAATTTATAATCACTAAGGCATAACAGCAATTTAAGTAAACGTTGCTGATTAATTAACAATAAACATTATTTCGATGTGATGTAGATTTTCAAAGAAATTGTCACTTAATTTCAGTTAATTTCTGAAAAAAAAAATGAATTCGTCTTAGCCTCGTTTACTCTTTCTTAAAACCCTATAGTAAAAATGTAGTCTGAGAAGTTTGTAGTACAGGGTATACGAATTATAAATTTATCTGTTTTAGTAATCAAAATTGTCCAAACTTTACAAATAAGATCGACTAACTCAGCTCTATACGTGAGTTTTTCTAAACGTGCATTAGAGAAAAATTCATAATTAGTTTAGTGACTTGGTTTTCAAAAATCCAGTCTTATAAAAATCAAGATAATAAGATGTTCTAACTGAAATTTGAATTAAATAAATCTATTGGATAACGGAAAGTGTAGTATTTCACCGACTAAAACTATCAATTTTACATTATTTTGAGGTTTTTTTTGAAAGCAGCCTTAATAGTTTGTCTTGAAAAACTGCGCAAGTAACATCAATTTTGCGCAGTTAGGTGTTGTCAGCCCCTTAAGGACTTAATGAGTCGCCCGATGGTAAGGCATCAGAGACACCCGAAACACCAGGGTAAGTAGCCGAATGGCTCAAACGCTAACGAAACGAAACGCTCGTAGATATCGTATTGGCGCGACAAAGCTAGACTACCTATCGCGGCGTTTCGTTTTCGTCTCGCATCGCAGAAATGCCATTCGGATACAGCACCAGAAGCGTTAGAGGTGCATTGCCGGAATATATCTATGCTTGGTAATACGCTCTTTTCTCGAAGTTCGAAAAAAAAAGAAAAAAACCGGCCAAGAGAGTGTCGGGCCACGCTCAGTGTAGGGTACCGTAGTTTTCCGTATTTTTCTCAAAAACTGCTGAACCTATCAAGTTCAAAACAATTTTCCTAGAAAGTCTTTATAAAGTTCTACTTTTGTGATTTTTTCATACTCGTATTTTTCAAACATATATTATGGTTCAAAAGTTAGAGGGGGGGGGACGCACTTTTTTTTCCTTTAGGAGCGATTATTTCAGAAAATATTAATATTTTCAAAAAACGATCTTAGTAAACCCTTATTCATTTTTAAATACCTATCCAACAATATATCACACGTTCACGGTGGGTTGGAAAGAAAAAAATATCGGCCCCCATTTTACATGTAGGGGGGGTATCCTAATAAAACATTTTTTTCCATTTTTTGTTTTTGCACTTTGTTGGCGTGATTGATATACATATTGTTACCAAATTTCAGCTTTCTAATGCTAACGGTTACTGAGATTATCCGCGTCCGTCCGTCCGGACAGACAGACAGACATGGCGAAACTATAAGGGTTCCTAGTTGACTACGGAACCCTAAAAAAGAACGTCTTACTTTTGGTTCTATTTCTATATCAACAGCGATGTCCTAAACTAATATAATTTTGTACCAAGCAAAAAAGTCCCATCTAAGACAGTTGATTTTACCATCTAAGACAGTTGATTTTACTTGACATTTGTAATGTATCGTACCTTAAGCTTAGTAGCATCACTGCTTTGTTCTGTTTCTTCCTTGTTTTGTATTGTTGTACAAATAAAGAGTATTGCCGACTCTTATAATTCTTACCTACATTATAACATTTATAACAGATATTCATTGAGTCACCACTGAATGGGCCACGAATGCGTGGCCG
The DNA here is from genome assembly GCF_023078275.1 of Leguminivora glycinivorella. Lineage (NCBI taxonomy): Eukaryota > Metazoa > Arthropoda > Insecta > Lepidoptera > Tortricidae > Leguminivora > Leguminivora glycinivorella. The sequence continues at coordinate 4,179,984 of NC_062979.1, forward strand.
CCCCGTCATAATAAGGTACAGAGGGGCAAATCTCGACTGGGGGACAAATTATGTAACTGGTCCATTTTTTCCATGTTTTACAATGTTTGCATTATTAAATAGAGTTTCCACCGGTTATATATGGTAAGCGTGTTCAGTGGATACATGTAGAACTCAACATCATAGTGTAATAATGGATTAGTTACAATTGTCCCCCAGTCGAGATTTGCCCCGCCTACCTACCTGACCTACCTAAACTAAACTTGTAGTACGGCGAAAGAATCGCGGAGTGGGCCGCCCTTGGTTTCCTTTGCAGACGTTTCTGACTTAACACACGAACAGTCATCCTACTAAGAGTAGTAGCACTGTCCTCTATCGAATAACGAATTAAAAACTCGTAGTATTGCTTGAGGTCGATTGCGCCAAAGTTACCGAAAACCGCAAATTCCGAGGTAATTTTGAAACTCACGCGACAGTTGCCGAGTTTCGCCGGCATAAATAGTTGGTATTGTCATTTCAAACTAAATGTAGCTTGAAATTAAAGCTGTTAATGTGCAATGAGAGCGTTGAAACAGCGTCCGAAAGTTTTGAGGAGTTAATTCGTATTTACAGTTTATACGTAAATAATGTACCTACGTTTAACTGTTGTGTCTTTTATAAAGGTATTTTCGGTATTTACTTATACCGCCTTGCTGGCAACGCACCTACCTGTCTGCATTGCGGGTCCATTAGCGATGGAGATCGCTTACCATGAAAACATTCATCAACTTTGTATCATTAAAAAAAATCACTGAATCGGTCGATATTTGAAGAAACCACTTGTTTTTATTATCAAAAGCATGTTTTTGCTTTAAATATCTGACACAAAAATATAATCTACCTAGACGTAGGAATTTACATAAAAATTAGGACACTGTTTAAAAACACCGATACAATCCAAAAGCTTAGACATTTTTTACACATACCTGTATTCGATGGCTCCTAAAAACAAAACACAACACTTCACTCAATAGAAATCCAACGAAACAAAAGCACTGAAAACACTGAAATTCGAACACCAAATAAACGGCGCGACGCACGCGCCGGCCCGACCGCCACTGACTCACGCACATACAGAAACACCCTCATTCTATTTTTTGAATTTCGAAATAGGAACAAAAGAAGGGGGGAGGCGAGCGCCCTCAGTCGACGTTGAATTTAATTTTAGAACGGCACAAGCCACGACACGTCGGGTTCGTTCACTCAGGAAAGTGGAAAAGGAATTCCTAAATGCCATTTATTCCCTTGTTACTAGTTAAGATAATAATTTAAAAATAGACGTCCGGTGTGTTTAATAGATGTCGATTCCGGCGGTGTGAGGACTGATAGTTCCTATGCTCGTTACCGCTGGATCGATTGAGGTTCCGCCCCGGATCTTGTACAGTTTCACTCGTTCAATAGCCGTCGTTGTAATATAGTTAGAGGTAAATATTATGATGTAAGGACTAGTCCCTGTAGTAGCTTGAAATCAGGCGTAACGAGATAAAATGAAAACAATTTCTGATAAATTTTTAATTTAAGTCTTACAGTATTTTTGGTCAGTTGCATTTTATATCAAAATATACCATAATTATGTATTATCCTTCATCTTTCTTGTATTTGTGCCGGCTTTTCCCAACGGATCCGAAAGTTTTTCTCCTAGATGAATCCTGTTTCCTCATGATCTTTTCCATCGACCAAAATTAAAGCGACTGGTAAATTTCCAATGGCACAATATTTTCTAATTTTAATCAAATTCTGACTGACCTCAGAATAAAATCAGATTTTTACTATTACTGTGTAAGATATGACTATTCTATTGTATCAACTATTAAATACTAGCTTTTGCCCGCGGCTTCGCTCGCGTTAAATTCGAAAATTGTGGAATGCTGCATACAAACTTCCACCCAACATTTTAGGGAAGTGGGAAGTTAAAAAGAGACAAAAAGTAGCCTATGTCACTCTCCGTCCCTTCAACTATCTCGACTTAAAAAAATCACGTCAATTCGTCGCTCCGTTTTGCCGTGAAAGACGGACAAACAAACAGGCACACACACTTTCCCATTTGTAATATTAGTATGGATAACTATGGCCGCAGGCGGATGACGTAGATTAGACGCCGCGTATAAAAAGTGGAATAGGTCGGGGCAGTCAAAACACGATTAAAGTTGGGACGCGCGCGGTTTATGGTTCGACTGCGTTTGGTTTTCCCTTTAGTAATAAAATTTAATGACTGAAAACAAACAATTGTTTTTCAACTACGAATAGTAATCACTGACTTAAAGTAAGAGCGAGTCGTCTGGCATGGTATGGGAAGGAAAGACATGTGACGAGAAAGGCATTGCGAATGAGTGAGGAAGGAAGTAACGGGAGAGGAAAACCGAGGAAAAGGTGGATGGATTGCGTGAGAGATGATATGAAGCGAAAGCAAGTGAATGATGAGATGACGGATGATAGGGAGGTATGGAAGCGGAAGACATGCTGCGCCGACCCCAAATTAATGGGATAAGGGCAGGCGAATGATGAATAGTAATCACTGACTTACCGACTATTAGAATACTTACTTACTGTAATTAGGAAAATTACTAAAAAATAATCACTACTATCACTAGTGTAACTGGCGTAACCTAATTCCACATAGTTCACTACCTAAACCAGAACGTGCATTTTTGGTGATTTTAATAATGCTGATTCTGTAATGAATCGAAATATATACCAAATATACCTAATAGACTAAGGATAAAAATATAGCACCAAGTCCAGTCTTGACGTAACAGAGAATCGAACCCGAGTCTTCAACTTACGTGACTAACGTGATTACCTCTACACTATCTTGGCGGGTCGGCTGCTAATTACAGAGTAAGTTTAAAAAGTATTGAATAATAGTTATTTGTTTAAGAAGGGGGCAAAGTGGTTGTTTAACCGCACGTGCCAATATTGATACCCGAGCAAGCGAAAGATTCCAATATTGAACCGCGAGCGCAGCGAGAGGTTCAAAAAGTGGAATCTTGAGCGTTGCGATGGTTTCAAGGCACGAAGGTTAAACAAACTTTGCCACCGAGTGAAACACAAAATTTTTTACCACACCAACACGAACAAAATACTGACTCTAAAACATCAAATTAAATCAAATCCATCAATTTATTAGATTTTTATGATTCAAAATCATCATTTATAGGTAAATTCTACAAGTCAGCTTAAGACATCAAGTTAAAATTTGTATGAAATTACTTTTGCACTCTTGTGAATAAAATGCAATTTTGCTATCTGTTTTCGAATAGCAAAGTAAGCCTTTATTAGTTGGTGTGGTGAAAAATAATTTGTTGCTGATGATTGATGAACTATTACCAAAAGAGCATACGCTTGCGAGACAATTTAAAGACTAAAGAGTCACGAAAGTGTTAATTTTTGTCCTTTCTAGAATTCAAACCCTTCACCGGAATTCGAAGCATTGACAATGACTAACTATAGCTAAACATACGTTTCATCTAATAATGGAACCAGGATGCGCCGGCGACATTCCTCGCAGGCCAGTCAGCTGATTCCTGTCTAGACCGAATTAATCTAGTGCGCCTAGCGATTAGTATTTTGGGCACTAAGTTTGACTGCATTACTGTTTGCCTAAGGATATACTTGTTTTACTTATCTGGAGTCTATGAAAGATAGTTAATTTTAACTGGTAAGTTACTGTAGTCTATCTCACAATAATGACAATAGGCTACTAAACTTGTCTCCTAGTCAAATCAGCTTTTTTTTAAGAACTGTCAAAACGAATTTCAACGTCTTGCTATTATGGAATTTATATGAAATCGAATTGAGTGACGTCACGGTCAACTCCGTTACTTTACATATTTTACCTAAATAGAAATTGGATTTTAAAATACCTTCTATCAATAAATTTATAAGTTATATCTTTTTTATGTTTTGTGGGACTCTTAAGTTATTTGTAACTATCTCTTGGATTGAAAATGTTACTCCGACCTATAAATTAGTTGAAACATTCGATGTAACCTTTTACTTTTTTTAGGGTTCCGTACCTCAAAGAGGAAAAACGGAACCCTTATAGGATCACTCGCGTGTCTGTCTGTCCCTCTGTCACAGCCGATTTCTCCGAAACTACTGCACCGATTTACTTGAAATTTGGCACACGTATGTAAACCTGTGGCCCAAAGACGGACATGTAATTTAATTAAATGAAATTTTTATCACAGGGGTCACTTTTGGGGGGTAAAACTGAAAATTAAAAATCAAAGTTATTAAAACTATATTGTGTTACATATCAAATGAAAGAGCATTTTATCAGCATCTGAAATATATTTTTTTTATATTTTTTGTTTTGGTAATTTAGAAGTAATTTAAGAAAATAAGCAAAAAATTACCATTCCCCCCCCCTTATCTCCGAAACTACTTAGCGTAAAATTTTCAAAAAAATACACGAGATAGCCCTCTCCCTGTAGATTACAGGAAAACCTATTAGAAATCTACAGTCAAGCGTAAGTCGGACTTAAGAGAAAAAAACTCAGATTACGAATTTCACTCACTGCCGCTGCAAGTAGTTACTAAACGTCTTAAAATTGTGTAAGCGAGTTGGACAGGTATAAAGAAATTCATTTCTGTCTTTTTCTTTTTAGAACTTGTTCAATTTTTTTTTCATTTGTACAAAATGACTTAAGTTCCTACTAAAAAGGAGGCGCTTAAGACCGTTTATAAATTGACTGAGCAAAATTTTATTCAAATCGGTCCAAAAAAAGGTGTCTGTTGACGAAAACATAGAATTTGTGCCACCGAAAGCCCAAATCTGAAGTCCATTTTGCTCTATCTCTTATCGTTTCCGAGATATATACGTAAAGTCTTGAAAGTGCGAAACGTTAACTTTGCCATTATAGTCGTTCAGGCGCTCATGAGTTCTTTGTATGGAAAAGTCGAAAACCGACTCGCACTTGACCAATGTTCATAGAACGTTGTGGTTTTTTTTTATTAGCATAAATGACTTAAGCGCCTTCAGAAGTGCAGGTGCTTAAGACCGTTTGTAAGTTAAAGTTAGCTGTGATGGCTCAACGAAGAAAGAAGATTTCAATATCCTACTTATACATATTTTATTAATTTAACTATACAGTTTTTATTACTCAAGCCAAGCGTTACGTTAGCTATTGCTATTGAAAGGAAAACTTGTGTATAAAGCTTGAAACAAATTATGGGACGCGTCTGACGACCGCGACTGATAAGCCGATGGCTTGCGTGGGCGACGGTCGCGCGACGGCGATGCGACGCATACGAAATCAAACCTTATCGATATGGAAGTAGACGATGCGATAAGACGTGACGGCGACGGTCGCGCGACCGTCGCCCACGCAAGACACGGCGTAAGTGTGCACGCCAATTACTTGCATTTGAAATTGAACTTTAATTACTAAGAAATAACGTTGTTTTTGTAAAAAAATGAAAGTAGTTTTTACTACATTGCGAAGTTTTCGTTTGTCAACTAGACGCACACATTTGCAACTAAGCGATCGGACTGTAGGTGACAGTGTATCTACTCTAGCCTCGTGGCGCCGAATGTACTTTCTAAATACACAATACATAATGGTTTCAATGGAATTTTAACTCTCATGTAAACAAATAAAATATAATTTCTTTTGTTTCTAAAATTTTTCGAATAACTGAAATTGAATTCAATCTCAAGTACAATAAGAATCAAAATTCCCTAGCAAAAATTTTGTATGGTGGGCGCCACGAGGCTAGGGAAGTTTAAATCGATGTTATCGCATCGATCTACTGAGGGGGGCGGTGCCTACAGCAGTTGTAGTTGTATGCATACCTAGCTCACGCACACAGACGCGTCCACTGGCGCCGCGCCGGTGTCCGCGTGCGCTCTCTGCAATGTCTCTGCAATATATGCAGAAACCACATGGTGGTCTGTGGCAGAAACTCAATAGACATTTTTAGGGTTTTTAAAATAACTAGGTACTTATTTAGTACGTGAAGTAACATGGTAAATTAAAAATTATCATTAGATACTTATTTGCGGAGGTGTAAACAATTTCCTTCGTTTTGCCATATATCAATAATTACTTATCTATATTAAATTCATTAATCCGTATACATTACATTTTAACAATTAAGTGTATTAATTATACTCATAGCTGGGCACCGTTAATCAACTACTTAGTTAACTTCGATAATCGCTAATCCGTTACTATAAAAGTTAACTTCGTTAATCGTTAAAGCGATACATTTCAACAAATTTAACGGAAGTTAAAGTTAATCGATAATCCGTTAATCATGATAAAAAATAATTTTACTGTAGCTAGTTGCATCAGTTATCAACTATTAATTTTTTGGGTAAGTTTATTATGTTACTGTAAAAGACCGAAGTTCGCCAAAATCTCTTCAAAAATCCCAGCTGCCAATTGGTAATAGCGAAATGTTAATAAATATTGTTCTCTTTGGACTTACACCGACGTTGGTTCGGTAAATCCTAAATACAACAATAGATAATGTATTTACTAAATAATATTTATTTAGTAATTTCCCGCTAGAAACTTGCGTTATACTATTCTGTATACTTTTTCAGCTACCATAACCAAATTTGGATTAGATTAAAAAAACCTTTAAGTAAAACTTAGAACCTTTCAGATTGTTTTACTCACCCTTTCTGATGTTTACCATACTTACTTACCCCGTTATTCATAAACGTACACTAAAGTTATCAAGCCGATAAATTTCGTTTGTCCCTTTCCGACGTATTGGTGTGATAGAAAGGGACAAACGAACTTTATCGGCTGGATACTTTAGTGTACGTTTATGAATAAGGGTGTTGAAATTTATAGCTACGAAATTTTACATAAAACACCTACTTTAAAATAAAATAAAAATGTTGAATTTGGTTAACATTATAAAAGACCTCACGCAAGCTGTGCTAATTAGTTCGCGAATTCGTCGAGAGGTGGCGCTAAACACAATTATGCTCATTAGAGAACCTATACTTCTAGCCTAGCCCAGTCTTTAGAATTATGTGAGTAACGTAAAAGTTTTGTAGGTACGGAACCCTCGGTGGGCGAGTCCGACTCGCACTTGGCCGGTTTTTTTACATTATAAATGGGCTTACTCTTGGCCACAGACTAGCCGAAGGCAAAGACGTGGCCTACGATGGAGTGAGCTCGCCCAGAAGATGCCTGTTCACTCTTGATTTGAAGGTTGCCTGTAAACCATTATTTTACCATTTCAGCGACGGTATACATCTCTCTCAACACTTAAAATAAAATTAAAAGGTCACAAAGTACAAATAAACCTAAACAAAAAAGTAACAGATCGTTTTAATAAAAACGATAATTCACGCCAAAACATTCGCCACGAAACTTTCGCACTTTTCGTCCCCCAAAACTCAAAACAAATCTCTAACTTTATAAGATGATTTACGTGACTAATAAACTTTGCCAAGTGAAATTCCATATGCATATTGCTCTGGCTTAGGTTCCATTCGTTTACAATCCTGTTTCGTCGCCTTCTTTGCTAGTTATTATAGTCAAATAACCCGCAGAGCCCACTATTTATCAGTTTGATGATGATGATGATTATATCCTGTTGTCCCTCATCAGGGGCATAGGGCTCTTAGGATCCTTCCACTGTTCCCGGTCCGATGCGGCCTCCTCCAGGCGCGTCCAGCCGAGGCCCACTGAGCCAGCCTCCTTTTCCACCGTGCGCCTCCAGGTGCGGGCGACCTCTCCCCCTTGATCCGGGAATATTCCAAGTCAACCCTTGCTTGGACAGGTGGTTGTATGGCCTTCGTAAGACATGACCTATCCAGTGCCATTTCCGCAGAAGTATCTCTTTGGCTATTTATCAGTTTACTGTACAAAAATATTAAACAATGATAGAGGTTCCTACATAAATTTTTTGGATGTCTTGGAGTATGCGATTGTTACCTTCACTAGGTTGGCTGATCTGATTCATCAACATTCCTACAGAGGGCGCTACGAGTCCTTGTATAGATTACTTAAATATGCGCAGAGATAATTTCGACCTCAGCAGCTGTGACCTGCGTGGCCGAGCGGAAACAGGCATCTGCCGCGATTGTAGAGTACGCTGGTTCGATTCCAGCCTCAGGCACTGGAGGCCTTGGTCACTTTTTCTTTCATATGACTGCGTAATTTATTTCGGTTTTGATTCCTACAGCGTCATTTTACTCTTGTCACATTTCCATTTGTTATTAGGTACGTAGAGGTTAAAATTAACCATTGCATTGTTTCCATTCCAAGCAAACGTCGTGGCAAAAACGAATTACTGAATGTTGGACTTCTGTAGCTAACAATAGAATACAATATCATATCTGCCAAAACATCAGATGGTAAAACCTTTTAATCGAATAAGGCCTAGTTACCCTTCGGGTTGGAAGGTCAGATTATTTTATTTATTTATTTGAAAACATATTTCAATGACGTTACAGATAAATCCAATGCGTCATGAAACTTAAACTAAAAAAAAACAGTAAATAAGAACATGAAAAAAAACAATAAAAGTTTACAACTAAACAATTGATTTGGGCGATGACGTAATAGCGTGGCTCCGTTGCGTCGTTTGACAGATGGCAGTCGCTTTCGTAAAACTAGTGTCGACGCCAAATTTTGGGATTAGTTGTCAAAGCGGGCCTCAGGCTCCCATGAGCCGTGGCAAATGCCGGGATAACGCAAGGAGGATGATGATGATGATATCTGCCATATTCGGCGTCATATACAGAACTAGTCAAAAAGGTGACGAAACAAGGTAATGTACGAGACGGTCCAAAGCCATTGCTCTAAACTTTCCGTGAGTTCGCCATCTGGGCTCCGTCCAAATACGCCGAAGTCATGCCGATAATTATAACATAACTGAACCGGCTGCGATAAAAACTTTAGCAAATTTCTAATGAGTTTTGTCAAAGTCAAGTGAGGCAAACACGGTTATTTACATAAGGTACTTAGCGATTGTAATTTGTTTGGGTTCAAGTACACTCCTATAATGTAAATGTTAAAAATAAGATAAGGATGCCGAAAAATATCTGAGATGAATTACATTTTTGTAGTTATAAGAGCGTGTCACATAATAATATATGTAATATGTTTTTAAGTTTTCGAAATGTAATTTATTACTGGCAAGTACCTAATTTCAAGGTATAGACTCTTTATTTACATGAACATATTTACATAATTATATAAGAAACTAAGACTAACCTTAAAAGCTAGCTAATGTCTAAAATAGGCCCTAATTTCAAGTAGTTAGCAATAAGTATGTACATTATAGTAAAGAAGGAAATGCGTTCATCTTATAGATTTATCATAACGAGTATAATAAGCTTATTACTAAATTATTATCTGGTTTACATTGCAATTAGATTTTTCGTTTATTTCATCATCACTACATAGTATAAAACAAAGTCGCTTTCTCTGTCCCTATGTCCCTATGTCCCTATGTATGCTTAAATCTTTAAAACTACGCAACTGATTTTGATGCGGTTTTTTTAATAGATAGAGTGATTCCAGAGGAAGGTTTACATGTAGGTATAGTACCCGTGCGAAGCCGGGGCGGGTGGCTAGTTCATACATAATTGTGTCGCTTAACTTCAAACTTGGGTAAATCCATTCTACTTTAAGATTGAATACATAAAAAATGTAATATCATCTGAAAGATAATCAACCTTATAGCAGAATGGATTTACCCGAGTTTGAAGTTAAGCGACACAATTTACCTGTGTGTGTGACTTGACGGTATCAGTCAACTTGCAAGACGCATTTTTGTGTCGCATTTTACTATTCTAAAAATAATAATATTTATTTCCGTTGAGTAACTTACTTAAGTAGGTACCTACACCTTTTAACTATTTGAATCCAAATAAATTATATAAAGATCTGTAAAAGATCTTTTTCAAAAATCCTTTCCAAAACATTACTCCGCAGTCAAAAACTGGGGGGCGATTTTCTTTATTTTAATACCGGTTGAAAACGGTGACTTGCTTATTATTTTCAGTGACAATTTTCTGAATTCGAACGCGTGAGACTCAAAAATCGGCCCCCTGAAGTCAAACGTAACAAGATTAACCAGTTTTGTCCTCGAAGCCAAAATGGTAAATTCCGTCAAGTGGGCTCAGCAGTGTTTTGTCTTGCCAAGTAGGGTAAGTGCATGTCATATTGCAGTAGATTGGTTTTGTTTTAACTTCCTACTTAGACAAAGGTTTCGACTATTTGATTAAGTTTAAGATACTTACCTATATCAAGGATGATTTATAAAGGGTTTAGAATCTTCATACTAAGAATCGTCCCTCAATTTTTTAACGCCACCTATTAAATACTATCGTAACTACACTAATGATGATGCTACAAATTTATTAATTTTCAAAATGTGTATTGACGTGATATCATGATATTAAATTATAGAAATATATCATTTGTTCTAATAAAAAATAAAAACACCCAAAAATATTTGGGGAAAATATGGTTTTGGCCACTTTCAGGCTGCGAAACAGCGCCATCTAGTGTTAAGCCCAAAAGGCCCATGCATTTTAGTGGTACGCTTTTTTGTATGGGCTTTGTCAGTCCCGTAATTGTCGTTGCCTATATACTTACCTATTTGACATTTAGATTTACAACTCCAAAATTAATTGAAACTTTTTCTTTGTGTCTGTTTGTGTTTTTTTTTCATAAGGTACAGCGGGGCAAATCTCGACTGGGGGGCAATTGTAACTAGTCATTTTTTTTCCATTATTACACTATGATGTTGAGTTCTACATGTATCCACTGAACACACCTACCGTATATAACAGGTGGACCTCCATTTAATAATGCAAATACTGCCAAACATGGAAAAAATGGAGCAGTTACATTTGCCCCCCAGTCGAGATTTGGCCCCATTGTACCTTAATTCGACATACAGACTTTCAACATCTTTAATAATTAATTAAAGTACCTGTACGTGTTGGAAAGAATAACATTTTAAATTGAAAATAATATGTTGTTGTGTAAACTTACGCCCCTATGTATATTTGATAAACAAAATGACTTTTATTTTGTAGAAAATATATTTTTATGTACATATACCAAGACAATGTTTATACTTGTCTTATTGTAATTCAAATGCGTAGGTAGGTACTCGTGCCATGACAAAACGGTATACGTAATTTTTAGAAATAGATTAATAATATAATGAAATAAATTCACTCTAAGACCAAATTAAATTATTTCATTTTAATTTGTGTTTTAGTAGACATACTACTATTATTTTAACTATAAACTGAAATAAATGTCAATACAAAGAAAAAATGACCAAGGCCTCCAAGTGCATCCAGCATCGGACACTTGGAGGCCTTGGTAATTTTTTCTTTATACAGAGTGGGGCCTGTAACAAAGGCGAAGAATTGAACTCTAGGCTATTCTCCTTATACTGATCAACATTTGTTCGGCGACTTTTAAAAATAACTTGTATTTTGATTTTTATCACCCTTGAAAGTTTTTTCTAAGAGGTAATGTATTGCGAATTCTGTTAAGTCTAAAGTGTGACAGACAACGTCAATGACAACAATAATGGCGTACATTGAAGCTAATATTTATTTTGTATGAAAAATTAAAAATTTAAAGACTTCATAATTTTTAAACGTCACTGAACAAATGTTGATCAGTATAAGGAGAATAGCCTACAGTTCAATTCTTCGCCTTTGTTAGAGCCCCACTCTGTATATGACATTTATTTCAGTTTATTAATGAAATAAATTGTCAATTTCGCTGTTACCCAGTTTACCGACGACGGAACGAGGAATGAATTACAGATTCAGAAATGAATAACAAATAGGAATTTTAAAGGTTCTATTACGGATTAATGAGGTGTATTCTTCAGAATTTATAGTTTTTCGATGTGTGTGAATTGAGACGCGAAGTATTAGTAATTTCCTCACACTGAGGACGTCCGCATCCTTATAAAGAGTGACCGTTGGAAACCATCGGGGCTTTCCAAGCATGACTTTAAGCACAAACCTTTGGGCCCTTTCAAGGGGTAGTAGCGCAGAGCTAGAGCAACCACCCCATACGCCAATGCAGTACGATAGGATCGATTCACAAATGGATATGTAAATGAGCTTTAGCAGCTTCTTTGAAGCAGAATTTCGCAGTAGCTTCATAATAAAAACGACTTTTCTGACTCTTGACGCCAGGACATCGATGTGTTTTTTGAAATTTAGGTTTTCATCGAGTGTAATGCCTAGGTACTTTATGGTTCTGCTGTTACTGACTTCATCGCGTGTCCTTTGAGAGAGAGTAGTAGAATTGTCACAGTAAAGCGTGAGGTTTCGTCGAGTACTGGGGGCAGAAGAAGCCGTTTTATGGAAACATAAATATTTCGTTTTTGAAGTATTAAGAGAGAGCAGGTTGTCTGCAAGCCATTTGGCGATCAAAGATAAACCTGCCTCAGCTACAGCAAAGCTGCTCCCAGGAGATATCGTGGAACAGCAGAGCAGTATCGTCTGCGTAGCAGATAATTTCTGCGTGGCTGAGCGGTAAGGAGATTAAATCATTGAGGTAAATTAGGAACAGGGTTGGGCCAAGGATGCTGCCTGGTGGTACACCAAAGGTTATCGGAGTTGAGTCACTAAGTAGGGTGCCGAGTCTCACACACTGTCTCCGGCTTGTAAGGTAGCTTTTAAACCAATTCCATGCTATACCACGAATGCCCAGCAGTTCTAGCTTCTTAAGTAGTATTGGGATTGAGACAGTGTCAAACGCCTTTGCCAGATCTAGAAAAACTCCAACGCAAGATTCGCCTCTGTCAAGATACGACGACACAAGGTTAACTAGTAGGGTGGCTGCTTGTTCAGAAGATCTGTTCTTCCGAAAACCAAATTGTCTTTGGGAGAGCAGTTTTTCTGATTCAAGAAAATTTACAAGTTGATTATTTACAATTTTTTCTAGCATTTTTGACATACTACTGAGGAGAGAGATAGGACGGTAATTCCCAGGGCTGTTCTTGTCACCACCTTTGTGAACAGGAACTACTGCTGCTACTTTGCAGCCTTCCGGGAATATGCCCGTTGAGATGCTGAGGTTAAAGATGTGAACGAGGGGCTTGACAACATAGTCCTTTAGATGTTTTAACATACTAGTGCTAATTTTATCAATACCGGATGCGCAGTCATGTTTTAGTGACATGATTAATTTCTCTACTTCAGAATCGTCGGTAGGATGTAAAAACATAGACCTAAGGGGGGAGTTGGGTAACGCTACTTCGGACGCAAGGGTGGCCTCCGTCGTGTTTTTTTCACAGAGTATAACATTTATTTTGCTAAGTTTTTACCCACAGATGAGAAGAACTCATTGGTGTGATTTAGCGAGTCCGCTATATTAGGTTTGATTGTGGTTAATTCATGTGGTGTGTGCTTGTCCCGATTAAGGTGAGCTATGTTTCTAATAGTGCTCCAGAGTTTTCTTGGAGTATTCTTATTTTCTAAAAGTTGTTTCCGGTCATAATCGTCCTTGGTTTTTCGTAGTATACTAATATAGAAATTCCTGTATCTACTGTAAGTTATTTTAGCAATTTCACTGTCGGGGTTTTTTCTGCAATCGACATGTAGTTTGTCCTTTAATTTAGAGCATTTAATCAGACCTGGCGTCATCCAGGGTTTTAAAATTAGTTTTGAATTACTTACTCTTCTTTGTGAGGAATGCTTTGAAATTAAGTTAGATAATTTGGAGAAAAATGCTTCTGCAGCTTCGGTAGCAGATGTTTTACTGGTGACCGCTTGCCAGTTTTCTTCTTGAAGTTGCACTCTGATGGCTTCAATGTCATGACTAATGACTATTCTAGATGGTTTATTAATATTGACCTTATTATGGGGCGAAACACCGATCATAATAAGGTCATGGTCTGTTATATCAGAAACACAGATCACTGATGTAAATTCCTTAGCTGACCTCACAAAGAAGTGATCCAGACAAGAGTTTTTCCTTGTTGGTTTATCAATTGCAGGAGAAAATCCCAGACTAGCAAACATGCATAAGTACTCGGAAGCATATGTATCAGAACAGGGAGAGTTGATTATGTAGGTTTATATTGTTTATTACAGTCTTACTTATACTATTATATATTCTGTGGTATTACAGAACAGTCGTGAGCTAGTGGCTTATTTCACAATAGTGACAATGTCGCCGACAGTGACACTTCGCCTTTCGTTGCTTGTTCAACATTAAATAGGCACAGAATTTTCAGTGTGAAGAGTCAATGTAACCGTGGTGAAATACTCTACAAGCTCACGAGGTAACCGACGGTGATTCGACGATCATTGCCGCCATAGTTGTTCAAGTGATGTCTGATAGCGGAGAGTGTCAACCAACACTTCGGGAGACTGTTGCTACATAGGACACGGCGGCTCTCACTACTGGCAGCTGGCGTTACACTAGATTGGGTTGTTTTTTAGGGTTCCGTAGTCAACTAAGAACCCTTATAGTTTCGCCATGTCTGTCTGTCCGTCCGTCCGTCCGTCCGTCCGTCCGCGGATAATCTCAATAACCGTAAGCACTAGAAAGCTGAAATTTGGTACCAATATGTATATCAATCACGCCAACAAAGTGCAAAAATAAAAAATTGAAAAAAATGTTTTATTAGGGTACCCCCCCTACATGTAAAGTGGGGGCTGATATTTTTTTTCATTCCAACCCCAACGTGTGATATATTGTTGGATAGGTATTTAAAAATGAATAAGGGTTTACTAAGATCGTTTTTTGATAATATTAATATTTTCGGAAATAATCGCTCGTAAAGGAAAAAAAAGTGCGTCCCCCCCCTCTAACTTTTGAACCATATGTTTAAAAAATATGAAAAAAATCACAAAAGTAGAACATTATAAAGACTTTCTAGGAAAATAATTTTGAACTTGATAGGTTCAGTAGTTTTTGAGAAAAATACGGAAAACTACGGAACCCTACACTGAGCGTGGCCCGACACGCTCTTGGCCGGTTTTTTATAATACTCATCTTTACATTCATACTTATGTTTGTTTTGTAAGTGTTTTAGTATTTTATTATTGTTGTAAAAGCGCTAGGCTAGCCTAAAGCGGAAAATGAATAAAGGAAATAATAATAATGTAATGAAACATGTCGAACGCTATATCGACTTAACACGTGAGTAACCCGCTTAAAATATTTTTAAATATGTTTGAGTCTCACGGGAATTTTATAACTTTTATACTTAAAATAATGTAATTACTCGTTGAAGAGCGTCCGTAAGTTTCTTTCCATCTTTTATTCAAAAAATCCCACTTGCCTGGATTACATAACTAATATATCACAGTTAATCACAATGATCTTTTCACCGCACTTTTTGTCTCGTCAGCGAAAACGGGTGTCTATTTCAGCACTTAATTACGCATTTTTTGTGCCAAACGGCGCCACATGTGTACTTACACGTGGACATCATTAGTTCTAGCTCTGAATTAAATCTGGGATTAGTTATTTGGTTCAACTTATCAGCATATTGTGACATGTTGTGATTGTATTCAGTTTTAATACGATTCTCATGACATTGTTACAAATGCCATCTACTCGTAGATTGTATTTTTAATTTTTATGCATCGCAAACTCGTTTATTTGAAAAACTTTAAACCAAACATTTTTCGTGACTAGTACTGGTCCCTATAGTTCTATTTTTATTTTTTAGTTTGTAAATCTATTAGCGACCAGTTTAGAACTCTAATATAGTAGCAATAGCAATAGCCAGAAAACTAAAAAAAAGCTATTCCAATATGCCAAAGGGTCAATGGTCTGGTAGCTCCTTACCAATAACACAGGGCCACACATTTAGACCCGGATATGGGGGGACCGGCGTTTTTTTCTTTCTTTCTATTCTATTGCTTACTTTTTAGCACCTCCCACGATGTACATATAATTTTAATTGATAAAGTATCAAAGATCTCAATGATTTCTTTGGTGTCACAGGGGCCCACCAAGGACCCGTGTTTTTACCACATGCTGTCAGATTATAGTAAAATACTTCAGCGCACTAATTTCATTAGGTACCTTACTCTTTCATTTAGCTATTGTCTACTCCTTCAACAATGTCAAAAGATCAATAATCTCGCTGATAGTTTTTTGGTGTCACAGGGCACCACCACACATTTAGATCTAGATATCGGGGGAACCCGCGTTTTTACCACGTCTATAATATGCCCACCCAAGTATAGTCGAATTTTTCAGAGCTTAAGCACAGTATAATAAAGAATACTATCGTACTATGGCTTAAGTTCAATTGGCATCAAACTCATACGTAAATCTCTTGCTTAATTTCTCGTACTTTCGTCAATGTACGAAGAATTCTTATTGACAAAAGATCAACGATCTCAATGATTCCTTCGGTGTCACAGGGCGCCACCACACATTTAGATCCGGATATCGGGGGGACCCGCGTTTTTACCACGTCTAATTATAGCTGTCAAGTTGACATTGAGAAGCTTTTTAAAGTATCTGGTAAGGATTTATGGAGTGTGCGTTTCATTAAGGATACGTATGTATTATAGGAAGATTTGAGGATGAAATATTAGGGATGTTGAAGTACGTACCTACTGCTTATAAAAAAATATCTTAGAAACGTGTTATCTCCTCTAGTTTGTTACTAAACCGTAACCGCAGAATAGGCTACTTGACCCTTTTTTAAAGTCTGTCTTATATGATTAAGCACTGTCCAATATTACCATATTTTATTATGACTTAAAAACAGCAAAAAATATTTTTAAAGTATACTTTTACGGAATCAGGCGAAAATAAGACAGTCATGTTAATTTATAGATTATCTGTCCGTCAGGTCATTCTATTCGAAAACAACATTTTCTGACTTTTGAAGTATGAAGCATGAAGTTCAATATGTCCGTGATTGTTTTGACATGCAGTAAGATTCGAATTTGATGCCGTCACTACATCGCTGACAGTGTTTTCGGTGGCCAAAATAAATAAAAAATTACACATATTTTTAATCGAAAATACGTAGTCATAGTATACTTTAATACCCAACATCTATAAAATATTGTTTTTTATGACAAATACTATAGAAGACAATGATTTATTGTACCAAATTCGATATGAGCCTAGTAGCCTATTACAAAAAAATACTACTTTATTTGTAATTATTGTTAAGAACCTAAATGACTAATTCTGAGATGGGTACTTAAAAACGTTAATTTAGAATAACAAGGTGACAGTATTGAAAATAACCTCTTTTGAGCATATATTAGCGTCCACTGCTGAACATACATAATTATGCCTCTTTCATGGATTTCCATTTCATTCTATGTATATGCGGCAGTTATGTGCCAGGTCTGCCCTGCCATGTTTTTGATGTCACTTTGGCTTCCCAGTCGAGGTCTCCACAGCAATACTAACTGGCCTTATCTATCCATAGGGCATTTTCTCTGTTAAAAAATTAACTCGCTGTCAATTTCGTGACGACAGTTAAGCATAAAATCTGTCTCAAAATTTACTTTTTTCACATTCTGAATGTAGATTATCGCTTAAAGTTTATGTAATGAACACAGAACAATATTTTTATAGAAATTTCATGCTTAATTATCGTCACTAAGCTGACAGCGAGTTAATTTTTGTTAACAACTTACGCTAATTGGGGGTCCCTAATTTTGAACATGCCCCAGAATGCATAAAATAACCTACCGTATTGTACCTAATCAGCTGTAGCTCTATTAAAAAACTTATTTTATTAAAAAACTTATTTTTCCTTTAAAAAAAAAACACCAGAAAGTACTCTAAAAAAGCTATCAGATCCCCCTTTATCCTAAATCGGGCATACGAGTATAAACTATCAGCTGTCGCGTACCGACATCTTCCTCTTTTTGTCACGCCTCGCGTATTAAAGCGTTTAATTTGTTTCCGCCGATGACTTAAAGATGGATAGTACTACGGGCGGAGGATGTCGCAGTGAAGGAGATACAGTAGGTCAGTCTGTTTAAAATTAGATATTTACTGAATCATCTTTCATAAAATTTCTATCAGTTCAGGAGGGTACGTAGCCAAGAGTACAAACGCTTATGATAATATTGTTATCATAGCAGCTATCTCTATAGCTCTTCCGTATTGGCTCTGCGTTTCGGTCGGCGTCTTGCGTCAACGATTGTCATTCGGCTAGACCGGCGGTTAGATATTTTCTGATTCATTTTTCATTTAATTTTCAATCAGTTCAAAATAATTCAGATTGATTTGTAGCATAATGCATGATAAGGTGAATAACCGTTACACGAAATTACGTACATTAGCAGTTGCAATTTATTGCCAATGAATTGGTTTTGATTTATTAAATACTAACGTTATTAATTAACATGTTCAATCGGATCACTCACGTAAAATTGTCGAAGATTTTCATCGAGCGCGATGTATAGGTACAGTTATGAAAAAAACTAAACAAGTGGTAGACACACTCTAATATACACAATGATGTACATTAATTTTAGTTTCACTTCGACCTAATTTAATTGCCTACAGTTCATTTGGTAACGAGTGATTCACATATGGAATAGGATGCGCGTGAGTTGACCCTGACCGAATTTTAATCATTAGATCCATAACATCTGTAGCGTTATTTTTATGCAGCACTGTTTACTAATAAAATAATTGATAAAAGTTTAATATGTTATACGGATAATTAATTTCTTTTTAAAATACTATTTTGGATAAATATCTATTTTATTATATTTATTTATAAATACATCACCAACAAAGTTGGAATCAGAAAAATCAAATGTTTTTACTATTATTATAATAATCTAACGTATTATAAGTATAATCGACTATAGGTACCATCGTGTCCTCAACAATGGTCAATGACGCTCAGATTTGTCAAATCTAATCTTTAACTTTAAATTAATGACAATAACGAGCTTAAAGTACTTACACGTTTTCCAAAAGAAAATAAAGTATCACGACGATAAGGCACTGGTCCCACTAAGATCGAGTAAGCTATAAGTTACCGGCTACAAAAACGAACAAAAGACAGTCGCTCCGACTGTACACTGAGAGAAAATACAACCAGTTTTCATGTTCGTTCAACAAATTTTTTGGTTAAAATAGCGCCTACGTGCTCTTTGGTTCAAACAACAAGCTACTTGCCATTTGAATCGGCAATATATTTGAATCAACAAGTCGATTTTATAAAAACAACCTGACACATATTGTTTTAAACATACGTTTGGCTGATTCAAACGGATAAACCGCAACAAGTCGAACTTGTTAAATTCACAATGCAAATTTCTCTCAGTGTTTAATTAAAAGTGAAAGCGAGCGATTTGTAGTTCACAGCTCAGCGACGATATCATCGCCTCTCTTTTATTTACACGGAAGCGACTATCTTTTGTTCGTTTTTATAGCCGATAGCTCATAGCTTACTCGTTTTTGGTGGAACCAGTGCCGAAAACCTACGAAAATATGTTACAAGACCATAAGAAAAGCATTTTTCCCCTCACTAGCTCGCTACGTGTTTTGTCCTTTAATACCAGCGGGTAAAAATGCATTTTATCCACTAGTGGGTAAAGTAATTTGACCTTGAATAAAGTCAAATTAACTGCTTTAAAATTGATAAAAGTAGGTGAATCTAGTAATAAAGATGATTTACCACCTATGGAACTACTGGAAGCAGTGATAAACGCATTTTTTGCGTTGTAGTTTCCTCGCTATAGTGAGGGGAAAAGTTTCGTGTTACACTCAGGTGCAAATGTATTTTACTTCTCGTGTGTTAAAAAACTCGCAAGTTCAGGATTCTATTCTCGAACCACTCGCTTTGCTCGTGGTTCAACTATAGAATCCTTTCACTTGCTCGTTTTTCAATTCCACACTCGGCGTTAAAATACAACTTTGCCCCTTTGTATAACAAATAACTATTACTTTAAAAGGTCTCGTTGATATAAGAATATCAACAACATCTTGGCTTTGCTAGTCTGGCCTACTCAACAAAATCTTGACTTCGCTAGTCTGGCCTACTGTTTGTCTTTCAGCTTTACACGCTCGTTTAGACTGACGTATAGTGTTTTGAAATTGAGAGACACTGATTGACATCAGCCGACTGATGGTGTTACTGTCCCACTAAAAATAAGTTGCTTTTTTATGCGTTTTCTGCCACATCTTGTTTAGTACAATGTTTTTTGTATGAGACATGTATCGATGCGTGGTTGGATGTAAAAAAAAATAGTTTCAAACCAAATTGTATGTGTGCTAGCTTTTACTGTGACTTCGTCTGCGTAAAATTATTATGTTCAAAAACATATCTGGGTCGAAACATTTTATCATAATAATGGATTATATTTATTTTATTAAAACATTATTTGATTATAATTGCAAATATAACTATGTATATTGTATATTATTCTGTCTCTAGTACCTCTCCTTGAAACTACTGAACCTATGTTGACATTATTTAGTATGGACATTAATCTATACAAAGTCAGGAAGAAATATATGAACAGGTAAAATTAATAAATTAAATCACGCGATAATAATAACGAATAAATGTATTATTTTTAAGAATACTGAATTTCATCAATCACAAATAAGATCATGCTCCAACTTAATACGAAATAATAATCTCAAATAAATATTACATTTGTAAAATAAACATTTATAAGACATTCTTAATTAAAGCTTTCCACGGTAGCGCAAAAACAAACAGCTTCTTTTGCCACTTGAACGATGTCCGAATCCGCTAAATTATGATTTTGACCTTGGTCCGAAATTAACAGGACAATTCGGATATACACCGACAATCAGAATGATATCAGACCCTTTAGCACAACTTGCCTTGTCGCGCGCTTGTCCATACCTACATCAAGCGCGACTTCAAGTATGGACTCGCGCGAGACAAGGCAAGTTGTGCTAGAGGGTCTGAAAGATAAAATAGAATGAAGTGCCACGAAATGGCCTCAGCACGTCGCTGGTGACTTCCAGCGCTGATCTTTCGTGAGAACAGCAAGTGAAAAAGATTCACGAATTATATATGGAGGCAGCAGTGGAAGAGATAAATTACAAGATTGCGTCGAATATAAGAGATTTAATTTAAATATTAAAGATTACATTTCAGCTTAATCTAACGTTGTCCTAAGACCCGATGTCACGTGTCAAAAAGGCTCAGAGTGAGCTTGCACTTCCGTTTTATTAGCACAGTTGGACCAATTGCCCAATATCGAAGATGCGATGCGCGGGCGCGGGGTGACATCATGGTGACGTGTGGCGCATACGGCAGGCGTGATGCAGTGTTGATGACGCGACGTTGTGACGTATCTCGATGACGTATTTATGACGTTGTGTAGGTAGATAACAGACGGAAGAAAAGTAAAATACTTACAATAAGATATATCATTCAGTCATCATGCGCCTCTCTCGCTTCAATACAGCTACGGTACGGGCAAGCAAGAGCGAAATGCACGATCCCCTTCAACCGGCCTGGCAGAAGTGACAATCGTTGACGCTACGTGGCGATCGAAACGCAGTCTGTCTCTGTCACGCTACTACAGAAGAGAGGGAGAGCTAGCTACAATACGCTTACGAAGCTTAAGCGCTTGTGACGTTGACCACTATGTATGTTTAGTCAACCAATTTGAATCGTAGACCACTGAACCTTTTCACAGTAAACATCAACAGTGACTTCCATGGCAGACAAAGCGCGTTGTAAATAAGACAGGGTTATAGTGGATAGGTATCAAATTGCTTGACCGTGCCGAGTCCTAATGATATCAGGGTAAGTTAGAATTGGCCTACAGACCCGGGAAATTAATTTCCACTGTAATTTAATATTTTGCATTCTACGGCAGTTTTTATTTGGGAGCTTTTGTGATACCTTGTTGTGGATAATTTGTTTTTGTTTTGTTTGAACCGCAGTAATTTTGCAGAAGTAACTTTTGGTCTGCGTTATATTTTAATCATCTATTTTGACAGGTAAATTGGTTTAAATTTAAGTTGGCATATAATTTATTTACCCAAAATGGTGGGAAAATGCCGACAATAGGGTCGAGTGGAGAAAGCGAGGGGAGGCCTTTGCCCAGCAGTGGGACACAAAAGAGGCTAATTAAAAAAAAATATAGGTATATATTCGTGGTGACTCGAGTTTATTTGGAAATACTACATCTTTGAAGTTGATGGTCTTCCATTTTTTTCTAGTCATATTTGGATAATACATATTTTTAATAAAATAATAAAAGTAGTGTATTATTTATTTTTCAGTACAGATAGGTAGTGCTTGTTTCCGCACTAGCGCGCAAAGTGGTTAATTTTTTGTCAGGTTGAAACTTCAAAGGGCCATGTATTGATAAAACTCGTACAATACACGTGCGAAAAGAAAATTCGTGCCTCGTGTCGATTTAACCACTGACCCCGTAGCCGAATGGCATTTCTACGTCGCGAAACGAAAACGAAACGCCGCGAAAGGTAGTCTAGTCTGGCTCTGTCGCGCCAATACGCAAGAGCGATAGAGATAATAACCTTCAATCTGTTAATTACAGTTTAATTTGTCTGGGACAGATCTGGAACAAGGCAGTTGAGAGGAGTTACAACACTCTCTCTCGGTCTTAAAATTTACTTTTTTCGCACTAGAATCGTAAATCTCTTCCTCTTTTCCGTAATGTATTATTTCAAACTTATATTTATGCGAAAATATCTTAAATCTGTAATATACCCACCCATCAAACAAAAAGCACGCGTAAATGGTACTAGTATGCTTCAATCTTTTAGCTTACTCTACCACCATTTTCACCTAACATGAGTCTTTCAAAAATGGAAGCGCACCGAACATTTCGTACAGAAAAAATAGTGATGCACCGCTGTCCATGTGTGTACATGTATGTAGATGTACGCAGATGTCTGGCGTGCAAATAACGGGACATTGATGGATCGCACTGAAATATGGAATACCGGCCAAGCGGGTTTCGCAGTTGGTATTGGGGTTCTGATAAAATATGTGGCCGTCCCTGATAACACTTACAAATAGTGCGATAGGGACGGCTAGATGTTTTATCACTTATCGCGCGACCGTACTTGCCTGCCGGCGTATCATGCTGCCAATTTTATCACTTATCCACGTGGATAAGACATCTGTCACTCTCACACTAACATATTTGCTAAAGCGTGACGGATGCTTTATCCACGTGGATAAGTGATAAAATTGGCAGCATGATACGCCGGCTGCTTGCAACGTATTATCGATAGAAATTAAGGAATTAAAATGACGCAAAGGTACTTGCCTGTGATTGGAAATATGACTCCAGGCCCTTGGGTGTTCATAATGTTTGTGTTTTGCAATTAATTACCATTTGTTTTTAGTTTACATTTCTTGACGATTTTATCATTCTTTGTCATGATTGTCTTTATTTACGGATCTCTAAAAAGAGCGTGAATTTGCAAATATAGGAACCACAGTTTTTTTACCTGTCCATTTCGGGATATTTTTATTTGCTTTTCTGTTTCATTTGCAATATTTTTATGGGTATTTTTTGCGGTATTTTTAGCTTTGATCATTATTTTGAAATGTAATACTATGTTAAATTATTCGTGTATGTGTCCATTTGTTACATTATTTAACGCATCTGTTATAAAAATGAGTGATTTGAAACCTACTTACTTACCTATCCACAAATCTAGTGTCGATATAAACCCAATAGGGTTTCACGGCACTCTCTTGTATGAAAATATGTCAGATTTTAATAATAGAATAAATAAATTTAATAAAAAAATGTAGAAAAAAGGCAATCTTACTAAGGCATTGCTTACTATATGAATTTCAGTCTGGCCATTCAGCCGCCGAAGCAGTGCGTAATATATGTCAGCGTGTTGCTCCTGAAGTTGTATCTGAGGCCACGGCGAAACGATGGTTTCAGTGGTTTCGTAGTGGCGACTTTTCATTATCAGATCAACCTAAGTCTGGTCGACCGGTGAAGATTGATGTAGCCAAATTAAAAACCTTAATTGAAGGAGATCCGAGGCTAACGAGTCGTACTCTTGCTACCGAGTTAGGCTGCTCTCATGTCACCATAGAAACACATTTACACGAGTTGGGAAAAAACTACAAATACAGTGTTTGGATACCGCACGAACTTGATAGACATCAACTAAACCGCCGTGCCGATATCTGCATACAACTTCTGTCTTTTCGCCGCACATTCAACTGGTTGGACCATCTTATCACTGGAGATGAAAAATGGGTCTTATATATAAATCACACACGTAAACGTCAGTGGCTAGCTCCAAACGAAAAAGGAATAGAGGCACTAAAAACAGAGCCTCAACCGAAAAAAGTTGTGCTGTCCGTTTGGTGGGATATTCATGGTATTATTCACTGGAAACTCCTACCAAGTGGAATGACTGTTACCGCATCAGTATACTGTAATCAGCTTGAAAATTTAAACCAAAAAATCTGTCAGAATCGTCCACAGCATGCTAAAGTTTTTCTCTTACACGACAATGCTCGCCCACACATTGCAAAAGTGACTCGGCTAAAGCTATTGGAGCTAGGTTGGAAAGTGATACCTCATCCACCGTACTCTCCAGACTTGGCACCTACGGATTACGCATTGTTCAGATCGCTAAGCAATGCCTTGAATGAAAAAAAGTTCGATGATCAAGCCCATCTACGACAGTACATAGCTGAGTTTTTTGAATCTAAACCTAAGAACTTCTTCGCCGATGCTATTCATTCTTTACCAGAACGATGGAGACAAGTAGTAGATAACGAAGGCCGTTATATTTTTGATAAATGATTAAAATAATAAATTAAATAAAAATTACAATATTGGTTATGATTCGCTCATTACTTTCTTACCAACCCAATACATTCCCTTTTGCTGTGTTAAGTACACAGCAAAAAGGAGTGTACAAGTTCCAAGGAGGGTTCCCCGCTGTTTGCCCGCATCTCGTTTTGAATTTCCTCATTTCCGTACTTGTATCGTAATGTAGGCACTATTTTAAAGCAGGACACTAAAAGCTGCAATAAAATAGCTTCCAAATGCATTTGTGACAAAATAGCCGGCGGGAAACTTGAAATAATATTAGTGGCGGTTACAAAGCTAAAACAATTTGAAGCTGTAATGAAATCAAGCTCGCCTGTGTCAGGAAGCTTATTTCTATTTCAAAATAATGTTGTTATAGTTGCACTGAAATAATATTTCGAAATATAAATGTTGAACTTAAATAGTATGTTGGTGAGTCTTGTCCGAAATACGGACCAAATTACACATGCCAACGCCCTGGATCCAATGTACTAAATGGATGTAGTATCTTGGGATTTGGCAACTGGGGAATATAGCTTTTTTATTATTATTATAAATGGGCTTACCTGCTTACTCTTGGCCACAGACTAGCCAAAGGCAAAGACGTGGCCTAAATACGATGGAGTGAACTCGCCCAAAAGATGCCTGTTCATGTTCATCCTAGATTTGAATGTTTATATGAGCTCGGAAATATAGCCGCCAGCAAGGATTTCCAATCCTTGGAAGTGCGCATAAGAAAAGAAGAAGCAAAGCGCTTCGTGCGAATTCGCGGCCGTCCGTCTAAGAGTACGTTGGTAGAATGGGGACGGTGGAATAAGCTCGTGTAGCTCATGAGCACACTCCCCGAAGTGCAACCTGTCGTGTGTGCGTCAGTCGTGACAAGCACTAGGCCCTGTGTAGTCAATATTACAGTTGTTTAGTAGTCAAGATTTCAGATTTTGAGATTTGGAGTACGAGGAATCTGTGATTTTTGTAAAGGATTTGGCCGCTACATACGTAAGGCCCGGATCGTGATCGTGTATCGATCTCTAGATAATAGACAAGAGGCCAAGCGCTCATCTATTTGTCGCCGATCTAACATTACTTACAAAAGCACCAGAGTTTTCAGTACCGGCCAAAAATAGAATCTAGATTTCCCTATACATATTTGGTACTTTCGGGGTTGCCGTCAAAATTCCGTTTTTACCTCAATATTCAGTTATTTTTTCCCCTTTTAAGGGAATAAAGACGAATTATATATTTCTCACAGTAGGTATATAAGTTATTAATTGTCATGTATTTGTTTTTGTTTCTAGGGATCAAACCGTAGCACATTTACACATACGAGTACTCACATATTAAAAAAAATAAAAATTTGCGGGTTACTGACGTGTTAAGTAACGTTATATCACGTTCGACATGTTTCGATCCATTTCCGAGGATCTTTCTCAAACTCCCGCTTAAAATATTTTTAAATATGTTTGAGTCTCACGGGAGTTTTACGAGTACTCACATCTATAGTTATATTTTACCTCAACCAAAATGAATCTACATCACAAATACCTTCAAACATAAAAAAAAACTTGTACAAAACATGAAATAAAACTATGGAAACGGATTAACTTGTACATAACACTCGTTCCCCGGATCAGACAAGCCAGAGCAAACATCAAGCTGTAAACTTCCTAACAAACCCTTGTCTGCACTGAAGGCCGAAAAAAGGGCATTTCCTCTGGGCACGATGTAACGGTTCGTTTACCAGCAATCGTAATTAATTAGGGCTCGAGACGCGACCTGAGCTCCTACCATGGATTTTCGAGGCTGTAAGTGACTCGATCGCGTTATCGTCAAGGAAAATGTACTTTTATTTTTGTTTTACACAGATTGACTGAGACTCACAGTATGCCCAACAACACACGCAGCACGTTAAGTACTTAGGTACGGTCAGCCAAGAAAGTGGTAAACCACTTTTCGACTCTATTTGAAATACTTCGAAAAGTGGTAAACCACTTTTTTGGCTGATTGTACCGGCCCTTAAGATGACCCGTTTTTTTCCGACTTTCAAAATGATTTACATACTTTTGTAAGTGTAAATGAGCTTAAATTATGTGTCCATGATCGTTGTTAGTGTCATGAACAAACTGCAAGTTTATATTGAGAACGAGAAAAAAACATGGGCTGTCTTAGTCGCCTTACTCGTATACACCGTGTTTTTATTGAATTCTGTTAACTTCGGCATATTATAGTTAGGTTAATTGTAGAAAAAAGAATAGCATAGTTAGTTTAATTCGCAGTTTTTTTCTAAAAAACACCATACACCTGCGATAGATGTTACATCAATTGCTGTTGCGAAACGCAGGTTCTAGCAGACCGTTTGTGGGGCGCTATCATTTTCTGTGACGATTACACTATCTTGCAACATATTCTATAAAAATCTAGAACTTCAAAACCTCATGGTAGAGGTTGTACAGTACACAGTTTATTAGAAGAAATGGAGAATTTAGAAAGAGGAAGATAATGGAAAAAAATGATAGGTGTAAAAATTTATAAACTTTATTTTATAAATATCTAAAATATACACGTGTTTGAGGTAGTGAAATAGAAATTAAAAATACACACAGACAGATTGATGAATAACAGGCAATCTTCGAGTGAATGGGCGATTTCCTTCAGTCGACCGTTGCGTATTTGCTAGTCAAGCATTTAATATCGTTGAAATTACATTTAATATCGCGAATACGTAGTACCTAATTATAAAAGTTACGTTAAATATTCTCACTTTCAAAGATCTTGTATTAATATTCAAGCGTAAGTAAAAAATACGTTCTTTCATGGGTCAATATGTATAAATTTAGTATTAAAAGAAACAAAAATTTTAAAACAAATTTTTAGTTTGTTATTTACCATTTTTAGATAGGTATCTAATTAATATAATTCTAGTCAGTGTTGGGTATTCTGTCCGACTGCTTCCAAAAGAAATCATAAACAATATTATCATTATGTTCATCAACTTCTTCATCATCATTTTCGCTACTACTGACCGCTGGCTTGTGAACAGTAATTTGTACATTACAGTGTGGAAGCACTATCGTACAAGTAGCTCTTTCCTCTTTCCAAATGGACAAAGTCTTTTCCGTAGCATCATAGACTATAACGTTATTGTCTCTATCTAATACGAACTTATCAACATTCCCTTTTTTATATGCAGCAAAAACAAAAATTTTATTAGTCACGTTACTATTTCTGTAAATAACTTTTTGCGCAGCTGATCCCAAATAAACATTTTCGTACTTGTCTGTAGAGAGGATCATTTTTTTGGCAGTTAATACTTTAGGAGGTTTGTTAAATGGTCGTTTGTATTCATACACTGTGTCATTAGAAACAAAGAATACACCTCTGTCAGTCTTGACGAAGTCAGTTATTAAGAAATTCGCCAAATCTCTAGCAGCTATCAGATTTGTGCCATCAAAATAGAAAATGTTCTTTTCATCTTTTTTAGTTACATACAGTCTGTTGCGATAGAACATAAAATCCACAACGCCATCTAGTAAACCATGATATTCGATTTCAACAATGTTACTTCCTTTTCTTATTCTATAAATGTTCTTGCTTGAGTCGGCTGTATACAAGTCCTGCGTGTCGTGTCTGACAATCATGCCTTTTGTCTCAAATATTTGGACAACGTGCATTTTAGCGATAGCAAAATCGTTGATGTAGAAGGCAGTGTTAATAACGGAATTTAACTGGACGTATATGATGTTGTTCACCCAATCCATAGCTAGCTGATCTGTGATGTCAACATTCTGTAGTAAGACTATTTTGGTCTGGCATCGGCCGTCTATGCATGCATCGCAGTTGTTGCCGAAGACGATTTCCATTAGGGAACTGACGATTAAAATATTAATTATAATCATCTTGAACACTTTCTGAAAATTAAATAATAAAGTATTAAATGAAATGTCAAAATAACCAAACGAGAATAATTTGAACAGTAATTTTTCTAGCAATTTCGGTGCAGCATTGTAGCGTTAAAGGCATAATTATGTTTTTCTGAATCTGACTGGACTAAATAATTAGTATTTATAACAGTAAATGACAAGAACTTTTATTAGTCATCTTCCTGAAATATGTTTTTATAAACCTCTATATTTCTACCATGCCACACCTAAATGCAAGAAAAACGATGTCTGTTAATTAGTCGTCGTTTTTCAGATGTATTCTTTATACTACGTCGGTGGCAAACAAGCATACGGTCCGCTAATCCGCTTGATGGAAAGCGGTCACCGTAACTTATGGACGCCTACAACTCAAGGAGTGTCACATGCGCGTTGCCAACCCATTAGAAACTTGTTACACTCCTTTTTGCTGTGTTAAGTACTCAGCAAAAGGACTGGATGTAACTAAATTATTATAATAATACTATCACTTAAGACTTAAGAGTTAATAATTAGGTCATAACCCAACCCGAAGCGGCAAAAATCCTGCTTTTCCTGATACAATAGTTAGCAAATTTATAAAACAACTGAAAAAAAATCAGTGTATTTCCGGGATTGCTCCCATAGTATCCCATACTAATAATTCAGTATGACCTAATATTATCCCTTTACAATATGATCACACATAAAACATTCATGCCAGTGTATCTAGGCAGGTACTCCACACTTAGACTTCGTCCCACACTCCAAGAGACCAGGGGCCCGTTTCTCGAAAGGTACAAGCCTTGTGTTACAAGTGCGCGAACTGTCAAATCGTATGGGTTGTCATGGAAACACACTTGTAATACAAGGCTTGTACCTTTCGAGAAACGGGCCCCAGGGGCCTGTTTCTCGAAAGGTACAAGCCTTGTATTACAAGTGCGCGAACTGTCAAATCCTATGGGTTGTCATGGAGACACACTTGTAATACAAGGCTTGTACCTTTCGAGAAACGGGCCACTGGGGGCCGATTTTTGAGTCTCACTGTCACTAAAATACCGCTTGAAAACGGAGACTTGCCTATTATTTTCAGTGACAATTTTCTGAATTCGAACGCGTGAGACTCAAAATCGGCCCGCAGGGGCTCTCCGACGGTAAATAAAACACTAAAAACTTTATATTTACACTTTATACACACCACGTTATTTACATACAAGGAAAAATCACTGGATATTTACAAATAAACGCAATACACATTACAAAATTTGAGTAAAATAAAACATTCGTAGCCGAGATATGACAGAACAGAGTGCGAAAAAATAAATGCAAAAAACAAAAGACGCGCGCTGGCAGCGGCATCCGTAGCGGCCAGGCTGCCAGCCAGTAGTTCCATCGTCTACAAGGCCTCTTGCCATCATCTCTGATTATGCTAGACGGCTCAAGAAAAGCAGGGCATTTATGGTGGCAAGGACCGACAGATTATGACATTACACAAGCGACGCATATCTCGAAAAAGACCTGCACTTTTTTAACAACAAAATCCATGGTGTCCCGTCGGTCCACGTCGGGCGTACACACTGAACCCCAAGTAGCAAGCTAGCCGTCAGGCTAATGGAGACTTCCTCTTTTGTTAGTAAACATAACCACAAACTTAAAGTTTTGAAAAAAAATCCCGACATAGTCAACCGATTTTCATGAAACATGGGTATCAACACTCCCTTTCTCTCTTTCTAACACTAACTCAGCTTTCAAACAAAAAAAACGTAATATAAATAGGTTCATCCGTTCGGTAGATACAGACAGACAGACACATAAAAATTATAACACCCTGTCTTTTTTGCGTCGGGGGTTAAAAACACGTTTACACTTGTCTTAACAACTTAAAAAAAAATTATATTAATTTTTAAAACTCACTTAAACTTCATAAATCCATTTTTTAACACATAGGTGACAACAGCTAATCGATGAATGCAACATCATTTGGCTGATGTGTATGAGAAACTAATTGAACGCAATACGATGTTGTCAATGTTTATTGTATTACGTAAATTTTGGCGTGATGTAACTGTTAGGCTATTGTCAATTCATAACATTAATAAACATTATATCATCAGAGCTCGAGCTATCAAAATTTCTTATCAAAGACATATTAAAATAAAAAAAGCGCTGGTAGCCTAGCGGCAACCTAGCGGTAAGAGCGGGCGACTTTCAATCCGGATGTCGCAGGTTCAAACTCCGGCTTGTACCAATGAGTTTTTCGGAACTTATGTGCGAAATGTCATTTGATATTTGCCAGTCACTTTTCGGTGAAGGAAAACATCGTGAGAAAACCGGGCTAATCCCAATAAGGCCTAGTTACCCTTCGGGTTGAAAGGTCAGATGGCAGTCGCTTTCGTAAAACTAGTGCCTACGCGCCAAATCTTGGGATCAGTTGTCAAATCGGACCCCAAGATCCCATGAGCCGTGGCAATATGCAAGGAGGTTGAAAAAAAAAACAAATGAAGTCTCAGAAAAAAGTGAAAAAACGTACCTGGGAAACATTAAGAAAAATATAGGATCGTTCAGATCGGGACCTTTGGTTGAGAATCGACTAGATGGCGCTGCTAATATTAATGTTTGTTCATTAATACATACCTATTTATTAAAGGACATGGGTTAATTTGTTAAAACTGACGTACAAATGTTTTGCTCTTGCGTCGAGAGATGGCAGTTTATGCTCTGTATTTGTTTATATAATTTGAAGTGAATATAATTATCTATCAATTGCATTTAACTGTCAATATTTTAGCGTAAAATTCCGTTTCGTGAATCCACTTATGCTAGTTTCATTTTCACTAACGTGCAAAAATTATACATAGCGACACTACACCCGGGTTTAACCTCATGAGGGCTACATCAAAGCTTGTTTACGTATTACTTGACCCGCGACACACATATAATAATTGCTATTAACTACACCCGATAATAAGTAGGGGCCACGAAATCAGCGTGTTACTTCTGGCGTGAAAGTATTGGATGTAGATAAACGAAACGTGTTAAATGTAATGAATATAAAGAAGAAGCTAACACACTTATTTATGACTACACCTAGAGATCTCTACTCTGACAAGAACTAAAGTGAGGATCTTCCATTCTAATGTAAAATCTGTGTTCAGTTACTGTACGGGTGTGAAACCTGGAACCCAAAAACCTAATGGAAAAATACCAAGTGTTTGTGAACAAATCTTTGAGGTAATTCCACGCCGCAGAATGCTATCTATCTCTATCGCTCTTGCGTATTGGCGCGACAGAGCCAATAAGCAAGATCCAAAATGCCATTGGGCTACGAGACCTGGATAACAAACGCTCACTTAATGGAGAATAACTGCTAAACAAGCACCCGTATATATATGGGAAAATCCATCCGGAAATGTCATTAGATTTTGCATATCCTAAGGTCAGGAAACCCAATACCCACCTATCCAAAGTTTGGCAACTAAAGTTAAGCTAGAGAAAATATTGCCAATTTGTTAAACAAGTCATGAAAGGTTTTCAGACACAACTTCGCTTTCTTAGTATCTTCAAAGTTATTAGAAGAATTGCATGACGTTAGAGACATTCTCGTGGAATGCCCAAAACCGGAGTAGGAAATTAGCCTATTTGGTGCTGCCATCTATACTACTAAGGAAGCAGCTAACATCATTAAAAATCGCTTGTTTCGTGGCTTCCTGCCAACACATACTCGAGCTAAGATGTCCTCCAGAGGGACATATTATATTACCGACGTAAATCATGTCCTTGTAATTACCCTCGCCCCAATTGGGGTAATTAGGAAAATCATTTATTATACAATATTAGTTTCTGCCCGCGACTTCCTGTGTTTCGGTTGAATATGATTGATACAAACTATTCTAGACTTAGGTTAGGCCAAGTTTCAGCCGCATAATACATGCACATATGTAGATATATGTATACATAAATCCATAAAAGGGTCACTACCGACTGAGCCAGACCGGTCGTCAATGTCGGTCGTCTGTAATATATACTCACACACGAATTTTAACTGTCCAATAAAACACCTCATGATTGATCAGTTGCACCCGTATAAAATACCCGTATAAAAGCGGTTTCTTACGTATAAATAAATAACCTGTCAGAGGGTCAAAGCTTGATATTGACTCAGGCTATAAGACAAATGTAACTGATATCCTTTGACCTGAAGGTCATCAATGTAACCTTTAAGGGTGAAAGACTGATGAAAATAAGTTTTTTACGTGCCGAGGGAAATTTGTACATTATTTATCGCATTATAATATTCTTTATGAGATAGTAGATTTATTGGTGTTTGCTAGGACAAAAGAGAAAGAAAGTTACTGTTGAAGTAAAATGTGTAATCACAGTGCATAGACTGCCATCTCTTGACAAAGGCTTAAAACTTTTGAACCTCAGTTTTGACAATTTGGCCCGCATTATTTGTTAAAATGTAAAATATTAATATTAGCGCCATCTAGCTGAGCGTCCCCCAAAGGTGTAACGCCATCTATTAGGCCACCATACCTTTTTCTGTATTATTAAAATATTATTATAGGACAACCTTACACAGATTGACTGAGGCCCACGGTAAGCTCAAGAAGGCTTATGTTGTGGGTACTCAGAATATAATATATAAATACTTATATACATAGAAAACATCCATGTCTCAGGAACAAATATCTGTGCTCATAACACAAATAAATGCCCCTACCGGGATTCGAACCCGGGATCGCGGCGTAGCATGCAGAGTCACTACCGACTGCGCCAGACCGGTCGTCTAAGGTACTTGTATGGTACTGAGGTACGTTTTTTTCTTAGACTTTATACGTATGTCTTTGGCTTAGATAAGTCAATGGCCTTTAAGTAAGTGAAGTTTAGAATTATATTTATTATTTGACGAATATAAAGTTACAACTTAAAATTAATTATGGTGTAATTAATTATGGTGTAAATTTCAGCAGTGCTGAAATTTTGAAAGTTCAAGTCGACAACAGTGATATAATTTAAAAAAATAATAGATTATTATGAAGACGATTTATTTTAAATACCTTTTTTTATGTCTCTATGGCATTTATATTTTTAGTTTTTTTAATTCAGTTCATTTATTTATAAACAACATAAAAATAATATAATAAACACTTAAATTAAAACTTACAATAAAACTTATAAATAAAATATTTGGCCCAGGTCTTGCTCGTTGGGTAAGGTGCCCAGAAGGCTGGCCGCATTGCCCCGCTGGATAGCAATATTAGCAATGCTGATCCGCTGAGCAAGGTATTGACCAGCCCTCTGGTCACCAGAAGCGTCTATAAGGCGCTTAGATAGCTCCTTGTAGAGGCAACGCGCACTTGGCCCCCATGGCCCCATGGTTTTGACCCCAAACGCCGCAAATATGTAACTACTGCCGAGGGTTTTTTTAATTGAAGTATATTTATTTCATAGCTCATTGTTCAGTGGCACCCATGTCCTTTAATTACAGTCATTATAGATAAGTAAATTATACACACATAACGTCACGCCTATATTTCCAAAAAGGGTTGGCATCAGAGAACATGAAATTGCTCAACTTTTAGTGACATTGTTAGCAAAATATTAAGGAACTGAAAAAAAGAACTAACTTGTAACATCGCAATGACAGGTTTCTAT
Organism: Leguminivora glycinivorella; assembly: GCF_023078275.1. Taxonomy (NCBI): domain Eukaryota; kingdom Metazoa; phylum Arthropoda; class Insecta; order Lepidoptera; family Tortricidae; genus Leguminivora; species Leguminivora glycinivorella. Next base: position 4,214,286 of record NC_062979.1, read on the forward strand.
ATCACCTTTTACAACAGCCACACAGGAGGATGCAGAGTGGTTTTTTTATCGTATCACCATCACTACACATACACAATAATGATTTCCACAATGGACCTTGAAATAAAACTAATTTCTGATTGGTTTCGCCTAGTAATGAAGAAATTGCAGAACATTCCCAAAAAGCGGAAACATTCTTGAGAATGTTCGCAGAACATTCCTGCAACATGAAATTTATTGTTTAAACGAGAGAATATACTTGAAATAAAGTTTAAATGGGCATAATATAAAACTATACGTTATTATACATATAATATTGTCTATTACAGATATCTATTTTGTTGATAAGTGATAAGTTACCAATAAGTTGCTTAAATTCTCACTATACTTCAGGGAACATTTCGACTTTCAGACTTCACAGTTTTAGTCCTGACTGTTTTAAATTAGGTGCCGAACGATTATTTCTTGATGCCTGTCTTTGGTCATGTCAAAACATAAAAAAAAATAATAAGATCGCTGTCAGGATCGAACATGAGAACATCGGCACACGAAGCCAGCGCACTACCACGGGACTACGTATTGACTTGCTGCGTCCGACGAAATCATGGTATAAACTACGAAGTTACTAAGTATTCTGATAAATTCTCGTTCTCGAGAACATTCTCAGAAGTTACCGAAAATTCTCATGAGAAAAGTTCTGCAACTTTGGAAACTTCTCATCCGTGCATTGCTGGTTTCGCCACACATAAAGTGTTTTGATAGCGTAGCGTTAAGTTAGTGGAGCGCAATGATAGCGGTGCGCCTTACGAACGGCTGGCGTTCCGCTCGCAATCCGCGGGCATTCCGCTCGCAATCCGCGCTCGTTAGTTCCCGCCGGCGTCCGCTGGGCGCAAGGCTAGCGTTCGTCCGGCGCACCGCTACCATTGCGCTCCGCTGGCGCTCCGCTAACGCTACGCCTACACTCTCAAAACGCGCATGTGTGGCCGAACTTTAATTCTTTCTTGCGCCATTCTTTCGATTTCCTCAGACCTGTTCTTTCCAGCAACTAGGCCGTAATCATTAATCATTAACCACAGATAGCAACTTATAAGTACCGAATGTGACAGGACGATTGAGGTCGGCAGTAAGCTGACAGTTGACGCAGGTAGGAATGCGAGGAGACCCCATTGACAGCTATCTACAAATTGATAAGAGAATTGTGGGACGAATATTAATAAGTTTTGGGTCGACGTGAAGTGTTGGACAGTTCTTTATAAAAAATATATATGAGTGAATTAACATAACTTTATTGTTCTACCGCTGGTTTGAGATTAACATATTCGCTATAATCAGCATAACATATTTTCTACATCGCTTGCACTAATATGGAAGAACGACCGAAATGCATTGAAAGCAAGTTCCGCTAGCGAATATTTTTGGGTTGATCTCGTGGCAAGGCTAAAACTATCATACGTTAACAATATACACAATTGCACGCAGTCAGAGAAATACTATTTTATTAAATTCATTGAAAACAAAAGTATTTTTTTTAAATGAGAAACACGTAAATAACCACAATCTCACCTGATGGAAAGTGCCGATGCAGTCTAGGATGAAGCATGTTAACCCAAAAAATGTCTATTCACTCCTGATTTAAAAAGATCCAAATTATAGTGGGATGGTAATAGACATGCAGGAAGTGAGTTCCACTCCTTAGCCGTTCATATGAAAAAGCTAGGTCCAAATCATTTAGTGTGAATCAGTGGTAAATAAACGACGTAAGGGTGAAACGCAAGTCCGCGCCTAGTCCCGCGTTGACAGAAAGGAGACAGGGGGATTAGATTACGTAATCCCATCGCACACTCCCCAAAATGTATCCTGTATTCGAAGAAAGCATGCCTCCTTCCTACGGTGTTCAAGGCTCTGCAGTATAGTATCAGTTAGTCTCGTAATTATTTTAAATTTTGCCAACTAAATTAAGGTAATTAAAATCTTTTTCCAAATAAGTACACAATGAAAAAATACCTTTTATTTAATAATATTTTTTTTTTGTGATTTTCAACAAGGAACTTCAAGAAAGAAGGTTGCCTGGAAGAGATCGCTCTTTAGCGATAAGGCCGCCTGTTGTTTACCTCTGTAATAAAATCTATTGTAATGTGTGTGTTCCTTGTACATTTCTGAGGTTGTGCAATAAAGTGGATTTGTATTGTATTGTATTGTAATACGAGTAAAACCTTCCCTTGCCTCCGTATAAAGTACCTCTGATAAAGTGGCACCCACTTCGTATGGCTCTTACAAGACTGTCTACTTACACTCACCTCTTGACCCTCGTCCTTTAAGGCACAGCAAAGTCACACAGTCGTACAGCGACAATGTACGTGACACCTCATATCGGCTTTTTTTAAGAAGAAATATTGTTCTCATTCTTCAGAGCGTGTAATTCTGATCGTCAAGTTCAGAAGGCCTACGCAATGTAAATTCGTACATAAAAAAAGTGTAATAGGGGTGATGTTTAACGTGGTCTGTGGTAGGCTCTTCGATTTATTTTCTATCTATGATGATGCATGGTTTATTATTTAATTTGAAAGTACCCATGCTGTAATATAACATGCCTTTGAGCGGTTTCGCATTACGTCCTATCTGAATTCGTGAAAATAAGATCCGTCATAGCCGTAGAACTATTTGTATAACTCTACGCACTATATCTGATCTCCGCTATCCGATTTTTTTCCGTCATTCCTCTGATCTAGTGCGTAAACTACCATAAAAATATTTCTCCGGCTATGATGACGGATCTTATTTTCACAGATTAAGATCGGATTCGGATCACACATAGTGCGTACGTAGTTTTTATTTCAGTTTGCTAGAAACGGACAGTAATTTATAGAAGTTAATAAGACTTGCTAAGTTTTATGAATAAAGGAGATTTAATTCTTTCATTCATAAACCAGCCGGCGTATCATGCTTACAGTTTTATCACTTGTCCACGTGGATAAGACAACTGTCACTCTCACACTGACATACTTGCCAAAGCGTGACGGATGCTTTATCCACGTGGATAAGTGATAAAATTGGAATCATAATACGCCGGCTGGCAAGCAAGTTTAGTATGGTCGCGCGATAAATGATAAAATATCGGGCCGCCCTTATCACGTCCCGTCCGCACGGGTAGCATGGTCTGGCGATAGACGATAAAATATCAGGCCGTCCCTATTGCACTATTGGTAAGTGCGATAGGGACAGCCAGATGTTTTATCATTTATCGCGCGGCCATGATTGCCTGCCACAAGGCAATAAAGTTTGTTTACCGGCTTATAAATATAGGAACATTAAAGTAAATAGGCCAATTCAAACAAACTAACTGACTTAATAAAACGGTTGTCTATAAAATACCTCGTTGAAGGTATCTCACACAAAAAGCAACTTTCTCACTCAACGTCTGTCTTTTACGACTTTCTTTATAAGGCAGTATTGCTGAGTCGAAGCCTGAATTTTATTACAATAGAATATCAATCGAAGAACGATTGAAGTGACGTGAGACGTGGGTATTTGGCCTGCTGACTGAGAAATTGAGAATGCTTTGATACTTGATTTAAAAAGGCTTTTTTGTTAGCTAATATCCATGAACTTCGCTTGAAAAGTACCTACAAATCAGGAATTTGAGTATCTATTTTTCTTCGAGTGAAGTTTATTTGCAGAGCCATCTCTCCCATGTCGCAATTATTTAAATAATAATCATCAGGTGATCTAACCAAGATTTATCAGAGAGAAAAAAGAACGTACCTGTTAAAGCTGATAAGTCGTATAGATAGATAGATAGATAGATAGAACTATTTATTGGCACACCTCAGCAAAAGATACAGTGGAGACAAAACATGATTATAAATAGAGGCAGACAACAGGCGGTCTTATCGCTAAAGAGCGATCTCTACCAGACAACCTTTGGGTAGCGGAAATAAAAAAACATAATCAAAAAGAGTAGGTGCTTCGAAATAAAAAATATTGTATATTTAGTTTGTTTACTCAATTTCCTTATGATGTCGATGCTCCTGATGCAAAACTAGATAACAGTAATTTTGTACAGATTATAGATATATGTATAAAACTGATTTGAGAATAAAGTTTGGTATCGTAACAACGTGTATCTTTTAAAGTGATCCTTCGAACCGGATTACACCATATGCTGGATAAATACTTCTAATCATACATAATGATATCGCACCTACACTATATCTACTCGCATGATGTTTTATAATATTTAAGGAAGCGTACAAATATAATTACAATTAATTGGGTACTTTTTGTCCCAAATATGACTGATAGATGATATACTTTGTTCAATTATTGTTTTGAATTATTTTACCTTCTTACCATTATAGTTTTCATGATTATTATTGTAAAAGTTAGTGTATATTCTACATAGATACGTGTAAAAGAAGGTAGTAAGTAAAACAGTTATGCTTGTGCCAATCATTTTAATTTCAGTATGGACGAATATGATATGAGAGCTGTACGGACGCCTCCGCTCCCACGTGACGATCCTGAGACAGGGCATGCGATGACACCACCGCAAGTGGAAGACCGACGAAGCAGGACCCGCGACCGAGAACGAGAAAGGCGCAGCCGCGCCAGGCGCAGCCGTTCCAGACGCAGCCTCGGGAGGAGCAGCCGCATCACCGCGGATGGAACGAGAAGCAGCAGGCGCCGCAGCAGGTCACGTTCGCGCCGCAGCCGGTCGCAGACGCGGCTCAGCTCGTCACATGCACACCGGAGCCCCGCGCGTTCGCGCCGCAGCCGCAGCCGCTCGCGCCGCAGTCGCACGCGCTCGCGACGCAGCCGCAGCCGCTCGCAGTCGCGCCGGCACCGTCGCAGTCAGCCGAGGTATTGTGACAATGAACTATTAGGCACGTTGAAAGATTTATTTAGAGCTGTTAGATCAGAAGATAGGTCAGATCACGTTGAAAGATTTCCCGTAATGAATGTTTTACCTGAATTTGATCCAGCTAATCGTAGTCAAACTATTGACGTATGGTTGAACAAAGTAAATGAGACCGCGAGTATTTACAATTGGACAGAACGACAAATTGTTCACTACGCGCTTCCTAAATTATCCGGTGTTGCTCAAAAGTGGTACCAAGGCTTAACGAGTTTAAAACATACGTGGCCGGAATGGCAAGTCAAATTAAAAACGGCTTTCCCTAGCAAAGAAAATTATGGTTTATTATTGACGGAAATGCTTGAAAAACGTGCAAAATATGGAGATTCGTTAGAAGATTATTTTTATGAAAAAGTTTTGCTACTTAATAGGTGTCGTATTAAAGGCACCGATGCAGTTGATTGTATTTTATTAGGAATCGATGATAGAGCAGTCAGAACCAGTGCTGAAGCAGCTCAATTTACAGAACCGGACAAATTACTAGTTTATTTACGTAGCCAGAAAAGTACTAAACCAAAAATTACTTTGCGACAGACTAATGATAACAAGCAAGTTAACAATAGGGGCCCTAAGCCTGATAATAAAATAGTTAAATGTTTTAATTGTGGTGAGGATGGACACCCTCATTTTAAATGTAAACAACCAGTAAAGAAATGCGAAACTTGTTCTAGAATTGGTCACGTTGCGGCCGATTGTAATATCAAACGGAATGTTGACGCGAAAAATGAGAAAACTGTGTCATGACTAGACGTAGTAGACGTATCTAAAAGCAAAGATCGAAAATTTTATAAAACTGCGTATGTAGATAAGACGAGTTTATCTTGCTTTATAGATTTCGGTAGCGAGTGTACACTTTTGAGATTATCTGATGCAAATACTATATTTGGTGACTGGTCTAAAGATAATTTACCTGTTTTAAGAGGTTATCCAGATTCTGCAACTCAGACATTAGGTAAAGTGTACGCGAATATTACAATTGATTCAGCTGATGCTATGGTGGAGATATTTATAGTACCAGATAGTCATTTAAATACATCTTTGTTAATCGGACAATCGTTTACCGAGTTAGATCATATTAAGACTTATAAAACAAGTAATACTTTAACTTTTGCAAATATAACCAATGATGAGGTGTATAAACCTGTATCTTTGATTGCGAAAGACACTATTATCATAAATAATGTCACCGAGGTAGAGTTTTACACTAAACCAATTCACAGTGGGTTAATATATGTAGAGTATAGTTTGATAACGCAACCTGGAAAAGAATATGAAACATTACCCGGTTTAATATCTGTTACAAATGGGCATGGACGAGTTATGATTAAAGGTTTATCAGCTGAGTCTTTTGAGCTAACTCGAGACAGTATTATTACTCGTGCAAATATTGCGAAAGAGGCTCAAGCGTATACTGTTAACAGAATTGATTTGAATACAGCATCTACCGTTAATGATGAGATATCTTTGTCTAATATTCAAATAGATAATACTCTAAACAAGGAGGATATAGACAAATTGGTCAAGTTACTAAACGAACATCGTAAATGTTTTGCATTTAATACTCAGGAATTAGGTTGTTGTAACTCTACATCTATGAATATTCAACTTAAAGACAATACACCAGTTGTATACCGTCCATATCGCTTGTCGTATGCCGAAAGAGAGGTGGTAAGAGAGATGGTTAATGAATTAAAAGAGTCAGGCATTATTAGCGAGTCCACTTCCAATTATGCGTCGCCGATCATATTAGTGAGAAAAAAGACTGGGGGGTATCGTATGTGTATTGATTATAGAGCTCTCAATAAGAAAACAATAAAGGAACACTATCCTTTGCCACGGATAGATGATCAATTAGATGGTTTAGCAGGGTATTCGTACTATACTACATTAGATCTGGCATCTGGCTATTACCAGATACCCTTAGCTGAATCTTCTAAACATCTCACGGCTTTTATTACACCAGATGGGCATTTCCAATTTAACAGGATGCCCTTTGGTTTAAGCAATGCACCTGCCAATTTTCAAAGAACAATCAACAATATTCTAGGCAATGCTCGTTTTAAACACGCATTTGCATACATGGATGATATAATTATACCATCTAGAGATATCAATGACGGGTTGCACAAACTAAAACTAACATTACAATTATTCCACGATGCGGGTATGACATTAAATTTAGACAAATGTAATTTCTTTAAAAAGTCAATTGAGTATTTGGGCTTTGAAGTTGATCAAAATGGTATAAGGCCAGGTGAGAAAAAGATCCAAGCAGTAAAAGATTTTCCTCGTCCTACGGACCAGCATAGAGTTAGGCAATTTATAGGATTAGCCAGTTTCTTTCGGCGATTCGTGAAAAATTTCTCTATTATTGCGAGGCCCTTAACTCAGCTTTTAAAAAAGGATAGTAAATTTACGTGGGGCGAACAAGAAGAAAATGCATTTAATCGGCTTAAAAGTGACTTAACGGATAGACCTATTCTGGCCTTTTTCAATCCATCATATGAAGTAGAGTTACACACTGATGCCTCGAAACTTGGAGTGGCCGGAATTCTATTACAAAGGCAAAATAAGTCTAAACCATTTGAAGCTATTGCATATTACAGTAGACAAACTTCTCCCGAAGAAATGCATTTTACTTCTTACGATCTAGAGACCTTAGCTGTAGTAGCGTCTTTACAGCGATTTAGGGTATATCTACTTGGTATACATTTCACCATTGTTACGGATTGCAATTCTTTGAGGGCTACATTTGAGAAAAAGGATGTAATATCCAGGGTCGCGAGGTGGTGGAATGTTATCCAAGAATATGATTTTGCGATAAACTATAAACCAGGAAAATCAATGGCTCATGTAGATGCATTAAGCCGCAACCCTGTCAATGAAGAAACTTTTGAAATAAAGACCATTACAGTGGATTGGATAGCCACAGTACAACAAAATGATCCCGAAATTCAACGTACTGTTAGCTTACTTAAAAATAGTGAAACCAATAATATCATTGAAATAGCTAAGAATTTTGTTGTCAAAAGGGGTTTATTATATAAAATTACTAGTGACGGCAATCGATGGGTTGTACCTAAAGGTATAAGATTTCAATTAATGAAAAGCAATCACGATGATATAGGCCACTTTAGTTTTGACAAAACATATGACAAAATTAAAGCTACCTACTGGTTTCCCAAAATGCGAAAATTTATTAAGAAGTACGTAGAATCATGTTTAGAGTGCGCTCATGCCAAAGTCCCTGTTGCTAAAAGGGCTGGTCAATTGCATCCTATAGAGAAAGTTGCTGAACCTTTTCACACGGTCCACATCGACCATTTAGGGCCGTTTGTCAAAAGTAAGCATAAAAACACTCACATTTTGTTAATAATTGATGCGTTTACAAAATTTATTATCATTACTCCGGTTAAAAATACGAAAACGGCTAGTAGTATTAAAGCACTGACCGCCTATTTTCATACATTCGGAGTACCAAAGCGAGTTATTTCAGATAGGGGTACCTCATTCACGTCGCATAAGTTTAAGGAATTTTTAAATGATTTAGGCGTAAAGCATATACTTAATGCTGTTTGTACCCCAAGAGCCAATGGACAGGTAGAGAGGTACAACAGGACCTTACTAGCTGCATTGACGGCTTGCACCGTGGGAAAATCTGAACGAGTATGGGATGATAACATATCACAAGTTCAATGGGGTATGAACAATACTCTGAATAAAGGGATTGGTAAAACACCTGCACAAGCTTTATTTGGTACGCAATTGTCTGGTATGTCTGATGCGTTATTGCGATTAGGAGTAACTTTAGATGATGATAGTTTAGATAGGGATACGGTCCGGAAAGAAATGGCAGAACATATTGAACTTGATCAGAAAAAGCAAAAGGATAGGTATGATAGGAAAAGAAAACATGTTGAATATAAAGTTGGTGATTTAGTGAGGATTTAGAGAGATATACAGTCTACTGGACAAAGTAAAAAGTTGATTCCAAAATTGAGAGGTCCATATCGCATTACTCGTGTTTTAGGACATGACAGATATGAAGTTGAAGATACTCCACTTTCTAGGAAGGGTAGTAGGCCATTTAAAAGCGTATTTGCTGTGGATAAAATACATCCCTGGCTAGTATTTGAAAGATCTGATAGTCAAAGTGACAATGAAAATAAAGAAAGAGAAGATTGTCTTGAGGTAGAATCCGAAATGTCTGAATGATTTGAGAAATTTAAAATTGAGTATATTGTTAATAATGGCATAATGATATGATTGATTTGATTATTATAGGTACTAAAACATGTATGAGGTTTTAGTACAAATTATGTAGGAATAATATTATTATTGTATATGGGAGATATGAAGGAGGCTTCCATATACAATATTTGATTTATATACTAAAACAAGTAGGAGGTTTTAGTATTGAATTTGTAATGACTGGAGAATACATGGAAAATATGAAGGAGGTTTCCATGTGTTTACGAAACTAAGGTACTAGAAATGTGTATGAGGTTCTAGTATCCTTTCAACTTTGCAATATTGAAGATATGTATGAGGCTTCAATATTCGAAAAATGATATCTATAATTTTAATATAAGGAATTTATAAAATAAATAATTTCATATTTGATACAATATATGTTTGTATAACGATAATAGATACATAGATTTATATTAATAGCAATTTATATTTAATTGAGTTGTATTAAAGAGTAAGTAAATAATTAATAAAATACAATGTTATATTGAACTAGATTTTTGATCAATTTATATGGCTATGAAAGGAAATAGTAATTATGTAAAATTACGCGTTAAATTTAAATTTATAATGTAAATATAAGACAACATTCATTGTATGATCAGACAGCATTGTGAATTTTTATTGTAAATATTATAGGATATTCCCGGGACGGGAATTAATTCAGGACGGCCGAATGTTAGCCATTTATATTTAATTTTTGCCAGTAGCTCAATTGATTAAGATTTATTAGTTTGGCGGTATTGATATTTTAATATATAAGGTAGTTTGACATTTGAATTGACGGCATTACGTTGTTGGATTTTGTGAAGTGAAGTTGATGAAATAAATCAGTGATTGTATCCGAGTGTTTTAATTCCGAGTTTACACGCATAACCTAAGTATTGCTTGTTACTCGTACAAGCCCTCTCGTTACTGTCAAAACAAATAAAGCCAAAACAACGAAACATTAACCTCTACTGCCCTTCTTTTACGATCATACGTCCATAAAATGAAATCATTTCGGAGACTGATCCGCGCTGATTATGGCCGTGAAGTAAAACCCTCCAACGAGGCGGGCTGGGCACAATAAATCAGACCCACATGGACACCCTATCTTAAAAACAGATAGTGGCAGCTCGGAGGGCACACTAGGCGAAAAATTGTCATAGGTTTTTGTTGAACAATTTCAAGTACCGGTCAACGATTTTTTGTATCTACGACGTCTTATTGAGATGATTTGTGCTTGTGACTATTACGATACAAAATAAGTAATTTCAAAAAGTCTATAAGCTCTGTTTGACGACTTTGTTAGACTATAAAGTCTTTAGGTATATTAACCCCCTTATTCATAAACGTACACTAAAGTTATCAAGCCCATAAAGTTCGTTTGGCCCTTTCTATCACACAAAGGTTAATATTTAAGTCCAGTTAGACATTAGCTAGCTTTTAAGTTTAGTCTTAGTTTCTTATATAATTATGTAAATATGTTCATGTAAATAAAGAGATTTTAAAGTCCAGTTTAAACAGGTCTTTTAAGATACTCTGTTGTTGTGTTGAGTTTATGTGTTTCAATGTGATTTAATTAAATTTAATATTTTTTGAATTCACGCGCAGGGTTATAGGTTACTAATTTACTATTATTAATTTTGCATACAATAATCAACTGAGGGATATATGGATTAAAATCTGTCGAAGGCGATAAACTAGCAACTTTTCACAATATAACAACAGGGAACTTGACTGTAGTTAAAATAAAATATTTTTACCATGCACGAAATAAAGCACCAGAAGAACCATAAGAAGAACATGGACAGAAGTTACTTTTAAATCCAATTTCTATTTAATATGTCAGTTAGAAATATATAAAGTAAATGAATTGATTGTGACGTCACTCAATTCGACTTCATATAAATTCCATATAATCAAGTCGTTCAAATTCGTTTTGACAGTTCTTAAAAATAAGCTGATTTGACTAGGAGGCAAATTTGCTAAGAGTGGTATTGTAACTTGACCAACATGTTGAGTTCTGTTCTATGTGAACTATCGAACATTCTTTCGTGGGAAAACAGCCCCGTGTGCCACTCCTCCTCAGAACAGATAGTGTAAGTAACGCGTCCCCACGGCGGGTCGCGTTTCGGACAAGATTATGAATAATGAAGGCGACGGAAGTACAGACTGGATGAATATAAAATATGCGATGAAGTGGAAACTCTTTGACTTTGCCGTCCGCTAGTTGAAATATATCTCTGTCGGATATATAAGTTGCTAGTACAAGAAATTGTTTTTCGTCACGTTCCTAAATTTGATTTTATGCTTTTGTCAACCATTCTTCATTCGTCAACTTAGTCTGTAGTCGTTATCGTCTTTGACCATAATGAGTTGTTGGCCTTTTTCTTATTTCGACTCAAGCGTTTTTCGTCATTTCGTATTATATTCTAAGTTGGTACCGACCTAAGACTACGAAAAAACACAAAAACATAGATTTAACAGCGAACATGCCGTAAGAAAATTATGACGAGTAAAAACGAGACGAATTAAGATAAAGATGAACAACGAAATTGACCGTAGTTGAGAATAGAAAATCGGATAAATTTAGGAACGTAACGAAAAACGAACGAGACGACTCAAAAGTATAGGTACCAAAATTACATAGGTATGTAATATAAAACTCACACCTAACCCAAACGGGAGAAAATATACCCCTGTTAGATATAAATTGCTAGAACAAGAAATCAAAGTAAAGCCTGTATTTCCAAAACAGTAAGCACAGCACTAGAAACTATCAAGTTTTTTAGTAGATACTCTTGGGGTCCAAAGAAAACGAAATAATGATATTGCAGTGATAGGTCGCTAAGCCTTTTGTTCACACCACAATGGAACTTATCCCATAGTGAACTTCTACGGCCCCCCGAGAAGAGTGTGGTGGAGAGAAGTCACCACGAGAGACTTAAAAAAAAAATTGGTAAATTTAACTTTTGCTTTGACTTGCTTTTGCAATAAGATTTACTTATAAAAATGTAAATTTGTTACACAATTTGCATGTCACATGATCACAGCACTGCAGAGATCAAAGAAGAATCGACTGATTTTCCTTGACAGCGAAAAAGGCAAAACTTAACTCGGATTAACGAGAAAATTTTTGTATTACAAATTCTTATTTTATTTTATATTTATTTGTACTTCTATAGTGAAAATTTATTCATGTGTAATATTATTCATAGTTAATACAATATACTCGTACGTTGCTGCCAGTAAAAATTACACATACTTAATAATTATGTATTTCTTTTCTAAAGATACTGGAAATACTAACATAATAATTTAAATTTTTTGAATAATAATTTGAATCAAAATTGTATCTACATGTTTTATATTAAGTACTAACGCGTTTCGTGTGGACATAGTTGTGTCCATCTCTATAAAGTAAAACTTGTAAAATATTTCGATTAGTTGAAATTACCTGCCCACATTTCCCCTTGTACCTTACCTATACTTCAATCAACTGAAATTTTAATTTAGCCTTTCTTCCATAGACTCATTAAAATACATTTAGAATCCACAAATTACTTTATTTTCCTACCATCATCTCACAAAGTTTCCTTTACGGCGATAAAATTAACATAATAATTGAAACCCAACATGTAATATATCACCAAGTAGATATAAAAGCAATTACAGGATCCTTTATGCGGGTTTTTCCCGGTACGGCTGTACTGGTACAATGGTACCGGTAACGGTAATAAATTTCACGTCTGCACCCATTCCTCACCTGCTTCCGATGTCTTACGCCCTAAAGTTTTCAAGCAGATAAAGTTCGTTTGTCCCTTTCCGATGTATTGGTGTGATTAGAAAGGGACAAACCAACTTTATCCTCTTGATAATTTTAGTGAACGTTTATGAATAAGGGAGTTAATCTTTAAAGGCGATTTATTTTATTTAAGGAAACATTTGATACCTATTTCCAAAAAAGCGGTGGTGGCCTAGCGGTAAGAGCGTGCGACTTTCGATCCGGAGGTCGCGGGTTCGAACCCCGGCTCGTACCAATGAGTTTTTCGGAACTTATTTGCGAAATGTCATTTGATATTTGCCAGTCGCTTTTCGGTGAAGGAAAACAAAACTGGACTAATTCCAATAAGGTCTAGTTACCCTTCGGGTTGGAAGGTCAGATGGCAGTCGCTTTCGTAAAACTAGCGCATACGCCAAATCTTAAGATTAGTTGTCAAAGCAGACCCCAGGCTCCTGTGAGCCGCGGCAAGCCGGGATATCGCAAGGAGGATGATGATGATGATTTGATACCTATTTTCATTTGGAAAATTCATTGTTATTCATGAGTGACGTACGGCGATTTATATTAGGTTGAAAACTATTGTAATGGCTATATCATCTAAATGCTCATATCGTGGAAAGATTCTCTGGGTACCTACCCACTACTACTTAATTTTTCAAACGCACCTAAAACGTGGTTTTGAGATTTTTGTAGCAAAACACTAATTTTTACTTTTTTTTAATACCTATTTATAAGGTCTTTAATACTAAGTACGCTCTGCCATCTAAGTACGTTTTCACATTATCCGATCCGATATCGGATTTAGAACCGATATCCCGTACATTACAGGCGCCATCTTGGATTTTTCTATATCGGATCGGATAATGTGAAAATGGACTAAGGCAATTAGTATATTGATTAATAGTGATCTAAAAGCAGTAAATTCAAATATATCTTTCTCGAGAAAATCATGGAATAAAATGTTTCCAAATACTTTAGCAATGCTAATTTAGCATTAAGAACAGATAGCATAATTGTTTTGAAAAATTTGCGAAATATAAAAATTACTTAATCAGCCACAAAAACACTTTTTAGGTACGTTTAAAAAATAAGTAAAAGCAAAGGGACTACACAAACAAGATTCACATACACAAACATTCCAGAAATTTCTCCAGTCGGGAAAAGAATCATATATGTATTTCTATAAACTCGACATACAATCCCTTACATAAAACCTCTCACCGCCACTTAACGCCCGATTTTATTGACACATACGCTCAGAATTGGCCACCGACTTCAGTGCAACATAAACTCCTCCAGCCAGTGTCACGTAGCGACTTTATACATCGCTTTAGCACAGACTTAAAAATTGTACTCCCAAGTGGAATAGAAAACGTGTGTGGACTGCAGATTTGACGCTTCGAGGTTACTTTGTTTCTTTTCATTTGAGCTTTTGTTAGCTTTTGAAATGATGATTGACGTTCGTTGCCAAGGTAGTTGATTGTATCGGAAAGTATTTGTACTACATTTTACACAAAAAGTGTCGAACTTGATTGGTTTTTGGGATGAGTAAATGAAGTGTCAATGTTTTGTACCTACTACAGTTTACATAACAATCAGTCATATCGTAGAAAGATTCTCTGAGTATGGATGAGGTCTTAGTGCCTTAGATGGCAGAGCGCTAGAATAATGTTTTAAAAGTCGTAAATCCAAAATATATCTATCTCGAAAATATCTTGGATTGGAATGTTTATTAATGCATCAAGATCAAGCACAGCAAATATTGCAGCAAATTGCGAAGTGTAAAAATTAGTGTTTTGCTACAAAAATCTCAAAACCACGTTTTAGGTGCGTTTGAAAAATTAAGTAAAAGAAAAAAGTCTTCACACACAAACATGAAACTAATACACAAACGTTCGAGAAATTTCTCCAGTCGTCGGGTAAAAGCAAAAAAAATCATTTTTCTATAAACGCGACACTCAATCCCTTACATAATAAACCTCTCACCGCCACTTAACGCCCGATTTTATTGACACATACGCTCAGAATTGGCCACCGACTTCAGTGCAACATAAACACCTCCAGCCAGTGTCACGTAGCGACTTTATACATCGCTTTAGCACAGACTTAAAAATTGTACTCCCAGAGTGGAATAGAAAACGTGTGTGGACTGCAGATTTGACGCTTCGAGGTTACTTTGTTTCTCTTCATTTGAGCTTTTGAAGCTGATTGACGTTACTTGCCAACTTGATTGTATTGGAAAGTATTTTGTCGTACATTTTACTCAAACAGTGTCGATCTTGATTGGTTTTGTTTGTGAAATTAGTAAATGTAGTGTTGAAGTTTTGTAATACATTTCTCACAATCTGTGTCGATTTTGGCTTTGGGAGTAGTGACATTTTGACATGAAATTGTACTTAGAACTGTTCCCTCCAACATACTCCATTTCCCGGAACATACTCCATTTTCAATCAAAAGGGTATTGGTCGACGTAATGTACAAGTACATCTTATTCTTAGTGTATATTGTTAATACTTATACAAAAGGCAAAACGCATCCTATTAGGTCAATCAAAATAGGGTAATTAAGTAGGTCTGTAAAGCAAATCATGCTATTTTAGATTTCTCTTAGATATCCAATACTATTATTATATTATTAAATAAACCCTGAATTGTAAACACTATTAAGTGTCTAGTCTAGACCAACTATTAGCCTATCCGCAAATTACACTTAAATCACAGAAAACGAATCCATTTGTATTTGGACCTTTTCAAAAGGTAACCAGTTTTCATTGCTGATAAGTGTTTGGTACATTTTCAAATAAGTTACCTGGCACTGGCTTTAAGGCACTGGTCCGACCAAAATTTTGCTTCTTTTTATTGTTATTATTTTATTGTGTAATGATTAATGTAGTTCTGTTTATAACTTGTAAATAGCTACAATTAGTTTTAAGGTAATTGCAACGCCCTAACAGGGTATGTACCGACTTATTGTATCTTTACCACCTGTATATGTAATGAATATGAATGCAATAAATGATATGAATATGAATATGAAAAGCGAGTAAGGTATGAGCGGTCGGAGCTATAGAAACGAACAAAAGATAATCGCTCCATCGCTCGGCGACAAGCTACGAATATAAAGGTGCTCCCACACTGGGCTGTTATAAATGTTATACAACACGGTGTGACAGGGACAGCGCGATGGCGACCATATAACGGCTCAGCTACGACATTGGTCTAAGCGCCAACATCGCCACCACCACCACGCCCACGCTAGCCCGAGCTGCCGGTCGAACCTGTGGCCCCGCTCAAACGGTACCACCAGGCTAGGGGTCGCGGGGTTGGATAACGGCCGGTAGCGGTAGGGCTAGCAATCACCGGATCGCCAAGCCGTCCACAAAAAGACGGCGTCAGACCGCCCCACATGGATGGGGCGCGCCCCGACACAGCCCCCACAGCGCCCAGCGCGGAAGGGGCCACTCACACCCCAGCAGGGGTATCGAATGAAGACACACCATTGGTCTAAGCACGACAGCGGTGAGCGGCGGCCATACATTGGAGCGAGATACAGCGATGGGACTTTTTATTCGCACGTATGGCTGCCGCTCACCGCTGGTCGCGCTTAGACCAATGTCGTGGCTGGGCCGTAACTAGCTCGCGCTAAAAATCGCATCTCTGCCTCCTTGCTCTGAGACTAGTGCCTAAGTAGAACTAAGCCTAAAGACATTTATCAAAGGAATCAAATTAATTGAGTGAAAATCTCTCCGGGGGGAATTTCGATAATTTGCTTTAGATATTAAATGGGCTTGATTGGGGCACAACGTGAATATTAATGTAGATGTCTGCTGGTTGTCAGCGCATGAGTAATTACAATTCGGCCCTTGGGTGAGTCAAGGGCTTTTAGGGCATTTAGAGCATAGAGGAATAAGAAAAGGGAAAATTTGTAACTCCATACATCAGTAAATGCGAGTTATAAACTGAAATAGTTATCATACACGAAAGAAAAAACGGCAAGGCCCACTGGTGGCCGAGCCGGGAATCGAACCCGGGTCTTCAGCTTACGCGGCTAACGTCTTTACCACTAGACCACATGCCCGCCGTGGTACCCGACGAAATTTCTCTAGTGTATGTTATCTCTAATAAGGCTAGGCGCCTTTTGACCAACTCTAAGGGCGAACAATTAGTGTTTGCACCTCCTATATGAATCCTTTGCAGGATTACGATATAGCGAGAGTGATGGTGTTCCCTAGTTGTATAAATGCGAGTTATTTGTATCGGCATAGTTAAGTGACATCTAGCGACAATCACGCGTCAACTAGCGTAAATTATCAGTACTGCTACTTGTCAATAGACGTCGCGACGAACGAAGAGTCTGCTCACCAATTTTTAGCTAATATTACAATAGTATTAATCAGTATTCTGTTTTCAATTCCTTCTGCTTTTAATATAAGTTGTAAACTGTTCTAATATTAAATTTTTGGTAGAAGAGACACTGTTGCAACCTAGTATCGAGTAGTGGTACTGATAATTCACGCTATTTGACGCGTGATTGTCGCTAGATGTCACTTAACTATGCCTATACAAATAACTCGCGTTTTTGATGTATGAAGTTATGTTCAGAGACTACAATAATAGTAGATTGTGTAACAAAGGAGCAGAATGGCATATTTACGGCGACAGAGTATATTGCATTCTGAACGAAGCAAACTATTCTAAAGTTAAATCCAATCATAGCGTGAGTTTTAAAAATTGAATTCTGAGCGTAGTGAGTCATTCGAGTATCAACGCCCATGGTGGCCATCGCATATTCTTTTGACATCACCTATGAGGTAATTTATGGGAATATGTTTTCAAATAAACTCATTTATTAAAATTAATTTAGTAGTAAATTAGTTTATAGTGTTACTACTTTAAGAACGATATAATAATATACTTAATTAATTACATCACTTTACAGGTGTCATTAGTATTAAAACAAAACTTAGAATAAAAATTAACCTAGAACGAAGTACAAAACTAAAACTAATACTTACCTAATTGAAAAATTTATTACTAATATAATATTTATTATTATTTATGACGACCGGTCTGGCGCAGTCGATAGTGACCCTGCCTGCTACGCCGCGGTCCCGGGCTCGAATCCCGGTAAGGGCATTTATTTGTGTGATGAGCACAGGTATTTGTTCCTGAGTCATGGATGTTTTCTATGTATATAAGTATTTATATATTATATATATCGTTGTCTGTGTACCCACAACACAAGCCTTCTTGAGCTTACCGTGGGCCTCAGTCAATCTGTGTAAGGATGTCCTATAATATTTATTTATTTATATTATTCCGTGTGTCTTGACAAACAGACGGACGGACGGACAACAAAGCGATCCTATAATGGTTCCGTTTTTACATTTGGAGTTACGGAACCCTAAAATGTTTATATTGGGTATTTTTAGTCAATATTAATTAATAAATATAAAACACCTTGAATATGACCCAGACATTACACCTAGACAGATTTTAATTAATCCAGCTCTCGTATCAGGTAACTAAATTTCAAAACACAATAAAGTGTGGTTACTTAATTTTCGTTACTCAGGCGGGTCCGACCTTTCGGTTAATCCACCAACATAATTATAAATCAAGTATGTAAAGTTTGAGACTCGAGCATCATTAATTTTGGATTAGCCAATGGAAAATGAGAATGTTTTAATGAAACATATCGTCACTACTTTTAAAAAATCTCGTATCTCACGTTGCTCTTCAAAGTTAAAACGCAGTAAGTCTATATGCATTCCATACATACTTACTACACTTTTCTTTTTATTGACAGACGAAGATACAAGTTTTTTTTAAAGTAGTGACGATATTTGTTTTATCAATATCTTCATCATCTTCCTCCTTGCGTTATCCCGGCATTTGCCACGGCTCATGGGAGCCTGGGGTCCGCTTTGACAACTAATCCCAATATTTGGCGAAGGCACTAGTTTTACGAAAGCGACTGCCATCTGACCTTCCAACCCGAAGGGTAACTAGGCGGTATTGGAATTAGTCCGGTTTCCTCACGATGTTTTCCTTCACCGAAAAGCGACTGGCAAATATCAAATGACATTTCGCACATAAGTTCCGAAAAACTCATAGGTACGAGCCGGGGTTCGAACCCGTGACCTCCAGATCGAAAGTCGCACGTTCTTACCGCTAGGCCACCAGCGCTTTTTTTCAATATCTTATACATAAGTGTTTTTATTGGATTGGAATATTGGTCAATAACTTAAGGTGTGCCTCTAAAATGTAAAAGATTTGTATCGTATCTTAATGTACCATGTACCAGTTTTAATATTTTTATACTGAATACCAGGGAACCTTCCCTACGTCACGTACAATATAAAATGTAAGTTTTAGTGATAGAAAAACCCTTTGAGTGTCATTTTCCTGACTTTTAAATTACCTAAATAAGTCATATCACACATGTCATCCATAGTCTACTTAGTCTATTTTTCGAACGAGATACTAGTCCACAAAATGCAAGGATCTATTTACCTAATGAACCCATCTATGTTTTAATTTAATATTATTTGTAACTGAGCAACATTCAACGAAATTTTTAGGTCTAAACAACTTTTATATTTTTTGATTGAGCGTATCAGATCTGGGAGCTATTTCTCAAAACCGAAAGTTACAAGTTACAAGCGGAAGTCTCTTTCCAACTTGTCATATTAGACATTGACTACCACTTGTAAATTGTTACTTGTAGCTTCGAGAAGTGAGCCTCTGATGGCGAATCTGTCGCTGGTGATATTACAAGTCAAATTGAGTCCCTGTACAATACATTGTAAATTATAATGGAACCATCCACCAACTGCCGAAAAGTTGCGACAAGGGACGAGAAACTTTGCATCCTTAATAAACTTCTGTATTAATTAACTTTGAAATTTTAATTTGTCAATTAAGGCACCTAAATCAGATGCAGTGTTTTGTAATGAAATATTAAATTATCTAACGCATCAGTGGCTTAGTTTGTCGAGTTATTTATTGTTCCAAACTATTGTTTTAAAACTAACTACACTTAGTCGTAAAATTTCGTATTTTAGAATTTTGCAATACCCTGACGGGGTATCAGTATCATGTACTCTCCATCTTAACAAATAATATTTACAGATGTGATGATGATGATGATTATTATTATATCCTGTTGTCCTTCATCAGGGGCATAGGGATCTTATAAATAAATATTGGGGACACCCTACACAGATCAACTTAGCCCCAAACTAAGCAAAGAATATACATACTTAAATAGATAAATACATACTTATATACACAGAAAACATCCATGGCTCAGGAACAAATATCTGTGCTCATCACACAAATAAATGCCCTTACCGGGATTCGAACCCAGGACCGCGGCTCAGCAGGCAGGGTCACTACCGACTGAGCCAGACCGGTCGGTTTGTCTTAGGAAGGATTTCCACACTGAGAGAAATTTGCATTGTGAATTTAACAAGTTCGACTTGTTGCGGTTTATCCGTTTGAATCAGCCAAACGTATGTTTAAAACAATATGTGTCAGGTTGTTTTTATAAAATCGACTTGTTGATTCAAATATATTGCCGATTCAAATGACAAGTTGTTGTTTGAACCAAAGAGCACGTAGGCGCTATTTTAACCAAAAAACTTGTTGAACGAACATGAAAACTGGTTGTATTTTCTCTCAGTGTACGAACGTGTCATGTTATTCCAGTCAGTCTCAGTACAAGACGTACTGAAACTGTTTGAACTAGCACGACAAATACGAACGTTGCCGGAAAAATACGAAGGAAACTCTTTTCGCACTACATCCATATCTATGTTATGTAACGTAATTATCTATGTAAGTTAATTAAATTGAAACAAAACTGTATTTTTCTGCCCTTGACCTTGAAATTCCTGTGATAGGTATTAATTTGTTTTCGAATTTCGAATTCCTAAAAGTGAATAAATCGAAAGTTAAATTAACCTTAGAAATCTATAGCTTGTTCTCAGAAATTTTAACTAACCTACGCTTACATTTATACCTGCAATGTCTCGGCTCAAACAGTATTTTTAATTCCATGAAACATCGATACCCAATCAACTGGGTTTCTATAGGTCCTTTAATAGCATCTTTTCAAAATGAAGATCATTTGAAGGCGCGTTTCTATGCGTGTCGCATCATTTGCGGTATTTCATTAAAGGCGCAATGATTGAAAAGAGGAATTCCTCTCTTACACAATGATAAAAGCATCGAATCAGACGAACCCTGTGACTGCCAAAAGAACATTGAAAAGTACCGAGGTACCTTCATATATACTTGTATAGTCACAGTCAGTGGCGGCTGGTAAAAATTTCTGCTAGGCAACACCAAAGCAAAAAGAAACCTACTTTAACATTAGGTACTTTACTAGTAATCAATTTTAGGCAAGCCGGTGGGAATCGGCTTGTATGGACCAGCCGCTGCTGAGTCACACCCTCATGCCTACCGGCCTTGCCGAGCTGACAATAGTTAACGCTAGACGCCAATCTAAACGCAGTCTGGCTCTGTCGCACCCAATACCAAAGAGGGAGCTACGATAACGGTATTATAGTAAGCGATTGTGCATTTGGTTACGTACCCTGTTGTCCAGAGGAAGGCAGAGACCACGGGCTTGCTACGATCCTGGCATACCTCGTTGCCTCTATCTTAGAACAAATTAAATTACCTTCATAGAAAATATTTTAATTTGTATTTTTAGTAGTCAGTAGTGTGACTACTAAAAATTAACTATAAACTGAAATAAATATCAGCCTTGATCACTTTTTCTTTGTATATGACATTTATTTCAGTTTGTACCCATCAGTCACTATTAACGTTCCTCACACAATCTTGTTACTTTTTTCAAGATTTCCCGGTACGAATCCTACTATTAATATATAATCTACCTACATGTTTGAAACAGTGTATAGGTAAATAACTAGAGTTTTGGAATTTAAATTTTTGAATATTTTGGGTAATATTTTTTGTAACTCGATAACAGTGAATAAAACATATCTCGATTTAGAGCCAGAATTTCTGACCAAAGTTTTCTCTTCATCTGAGCGAAAATAAACTAGAGTATTCACGACAGCAAACTTTTGAAATGCTCGCTCCAAAACATATCAATGCATGCCCGGTATTGTGCTCTTTCAAATCAAACGGAAAACTCGATCGAATGCGGAGTAAAGGCGTGAACACAACTCTGAACTCTGACCCGTCCACGTAGCCAATTGCACAAACGCTTGCGATAACATCATTGTCGTAGCTAGCTACTCGTATGTCAATCTCTCTTTCGTATAGGCGCAATGGGGCCAGCCGGCGTAGCCTAATGCATAAACGCTAACGATGATACCTGTTTCGTAACTATCTATCTCTATCGCTCTTGCGGATTGGCGCGACAGAGCCAGACTACATTTCTGTCGGCATCTGGCGTCGACAATTGCCATTCGGCAACACCGGCAAACTGCGTTTTGATCGGTCTACGATTATCGATTGTCTACGGTTGTCATTTCGGCTAGGACAGCTAGGGATGTCACATGTAAGTAATTAAAAGGAACAACCAGTTTTCTATACCAGCGTAGTTCTCATTTTCTTCTGTACCTCTAGTACAACTTGCTGCGACAGGCGCAAAATGGGACAGATCGGCGCGACTTCATGCCTTGTCGCGAGCAACTTACGCATCAGAGCCGCGACAATTTCGCGATCAAACAACTGTCAATAAATTATCTTGCCTGCATATAATAAGCTCTTAGTCAAATACAAGTATTACCATTCAATTCTGTTCAAGGTATAAAAATAAGAATATAATCTGTTATTCACACATGTGTGCACCCAGTTTTATGTAAAGCGAGCGCTCGCTAACACCCGACGCGGGTCATTTTGTAGATTCCGCTCTCGCGTGTCCGACGATGCTGATTGGCCGCCTCAATGAGTGCACGTTCAGCGTTTTATTGTTCAATACCGTTTCTACCAGCTTGTTATGCTGTAGAAGTTATAGATGGACCATTTTTTTCAAAGTTGTCCACCCCACTTTTTTTGTAAAATGGATATTTTTTACGCGATTCGTACTCAGAACCGCGAGCTCTTTCGATCCTGATAGGAGAAAAAAAAATGTCCCAAGATTTCCATACATTTTTCAGACCTTATATTCCGTTACCGCCATACAAAATGTATGAAAAAATGGTAACGGAATGGAAAAAAACCTTGGGACACTTTTTTTCTCCTACTGGGCGGTTCTCAGGGATGACGTTCGGTGCCTGATTTCGGTGCTGATTTTTATTTACTACTTTATTGATATGTCAGTCAATTTACTAAAATCTAGCCTAAATATAAAAAATATTGGTGGTGGAGGCCTCCATTAGAACCTTATAGTTTGTAAGAAATCTGACATTTTAAAATCACCGAAATTATGTATGGGCACTGTAATCAATTTGCCCCACTGAATTCAATTTTTTATACATTATTCCACATTTCAACTTAATATATAACTTATTATTCAATTTAATGATATTTTCATTTTAATTAGATGACAGGTCATGTAAAAAGGCTCATAATCGCGCAATTTTACTAAATGTAACATGGTAATATGCTAGTCATTATAGTATTGCTTAGAAACATAGTTCTATGTTTTTACAAGGTATATCCTACTATTTAAGTATGAAATATTAGAAAATAATGGACATTTAATCAGTTTACAACGTGGCAATCGAAGTCGGTGGTCACTTTTTTTGATATCGGTGGTCAAAAAATCCACCGAAACCACGGAAATCAACTCCACTGATATCAAATTTTATAGCTTTTTTGGAGATAACTGCAATAGCATGCATGATACACATGCATGATACAGAGGAGATGTTATAATGACGTAATAACATACTTTCAAGGATTTGTTAGTACCTTACATAACGACAAATGGACCTAAACTGTGGGAGTAAATTTATCCACCGAATCTTAAAAAACATGGGACCAAACCCTGCGAACGACTGAGAAACCTTCAAAAAGTCCCCTTTATAAAACGGTACTGCATCTCCTCTACACTGAATGGTTAAAATATAGCTAAAACTAACTATATTTGTGCTACTACGTCCCTGATCTACTAATTTGTAAGAGTAATGTCATGTTAATAAAATTACACCGAAATCAGTCACTAGCCCGGGACACATGGTAAATTTGTCTTTATTCGGTGAGTTTAGCTAACATATTATTTTTATACAGAAAATATGATAGGTTAACTAATACCTTATACGTGAACATCTATAACAACTGCGATCAACAACTCCATTTTGGGTTATGATTTTTTGTTTTGCAAATTCTGAGTGCAGGA
This sequence comes from Leguminivora glycinivorella, assembly GCF_023078275.1. Classification (NCBI taxonomy): domain Eukaryota; kingdom Metazoa; phylum Arthropoda; class Insecta; order Lepidoptera; family Tortricidae; genus Leguminivora; species Leguminivora glycinivorella. Next base: position 4,238,525 of record NC_062979.1, read on the forward strand.
CACACCCACCGACGGTCATTTTTCGCATTTAATATTTTATTACTCATATCATACAAATAATAAATAAATAATGTTAAGGTGTACCAAATAGAACAGAGGTTAAAGATTATGCCTGATTTAATTCAGATTTTTAGAACAGTCCGTTCTGACGTTTTTTGCCTCGGACACGTAAAAACGCGCCTCCTGAGAAATGCCCTACTAAGAATTGAAAGAGCTCGCGATTCTGAATAAAAATTACTTACATAAAAAAATTCCAAATCCAAAAAAAAGTGGGGTGGACAACTTTGAAAAAAAATGGCTCAGATAAAGAGGATGAAAAATATAACTGAAAAAAAAATTGATGAATGATTGACTGAGCGACGCGAAGTGCAAGTGAAGCGTCAAACGGCTTGAGCAAAAATGCTTTCGTGTAGATATACAGGGTGTAATAAAAATGGTGGTGATCCGTTTAAGGGCGTATGTATCGTATTCTCATCAGGAAAAAGTAGGATAAATTTTTTTTTATCTTTGTATGGAGATTCGACCGATTCGCGCGGCCCGGCTCATACAAAAGTGAAAATTTTTTTAGCGAAAAAAAAATTTTCTTCTACTTTTTCCTGATAAGATTACGATACTGAGTACGCCCTTAAACGGATCACCACCATTTTTGTTACACTCTGTATGAATACTGTCCAGCCGTCTTGTCTTGGTCTCAACTATTACGGACCGTTAAATACGTACAGAAATGCTTTTTGGTACTTCAAAATTTATTTTCTGCATTTTGTCCACAAGAGTGCAAAGTGCTTAAAACTTAATAAAAATTATAACTTGATGCCCAAAACCGGATGGTAGAATTGACGTTAAAATAAGAGAATGGGGGAATTTGTTGAATAACGTAAAATAAATAACGTAATTTATTTATCGTATGGCAATTCATTACACACATAATATTTACATTTAGTTAAACTTGAAATTTAGAACTCTGCAGGTAAAAACACGCAGTTTGTGTCAGGTTTTTAAAATCCTCAGCTGGTCCACATCTGCCCCTCTAGCACAACTTGCCTTGTCGCGCGCGAGTCCATACTTGAAGTCGCGCTTGATGTATGGACTCGCGCGCGACAAGACAAGTTGTGCTAAAGGGTCTGGTAACAGGGCACTCAAATACCATGTGAAAAATGGTCTGTTTTGGATCTCCACACTCGCACGCCGGCGACTCGCTCCAGCCTCGATTGTGCCAGAGGTATGCACAGTTGCCAACACCGGTTCTAAGGCGGTTCACACTTACATTAAAAATTACAAAATAACCTAACCACAAAATTGAAATTTTGAATAAAACCCCGACCCACCGACCGACCCGACCGATAGTGGACCGATTTTCATGAACTCACTCCCGACTAACTCAGCTTTTAAACAAAAAAAAACTGACTCTAAATCGGTTCAGCCGTACGGGAGCTACGATGCCACAGACAGACACACAAACAGACTAACTGATAAACAGACAAACAGAGAGACGGAGAGACAGACACATCAAACTTATAACACCCCGTCGTTTTTGCGTCGGGGGTTAAGAAAGACATAAAAGTCCTCGCCGTTCAGACAATTTTGTAAAGGATACAGTCAACATGTTAACACGATTGGTTGTTCTACTTGATTTAATTTCTGTCTATGAGTATTATACGAATCAAGATCACGATACTTTATTACCAAAACGTAAAACCCCAGAAACACGTGATTCAACTCCGTAATTCCGAATCGTAAACAAAACAAAGTTAAAGCACCAAGTCAAATTTCTTCCTCAGTTTGTTAAGCCGAGTTCGCACGCAGAAACTTGGCTCGGTCAACAAAAAAGCCGCAGAATTACGCACGTGATTATTGAGCTTTAAGTGTAGAATAAGCTTTATAGAAGCGACACTCCTTTGATAGATAATAACAACAATACAAAAAATTTAATTTGAAAAAAACCCCGACATAAGTACCGATTTTCATGACACATGGCTAAGAAAAGAACACTTCCGACTAATTCTTTTTTTTTATGGAATAGGAGGCAAACGAGCAGACAACAAGTCGCCTGATGGTAAGCGATCACCGCCGCCCATGGACACCCGAAACACCAGAGGTGTTGGAGGTGCGTTTCCGGCCTCAAACAAAAACAAACTAAATTCAAATCGTTTCATCTGTTCCAAAGCTACGATGCCACAGACAGGCAACCCGTAGTTTTCGCGTCGGTGGTTAAAAAAGTCACAAAGTTTTAAGGCTCGTATAGACAACGCGCGAACTCTCGTGCGATTTACGCTGCCGGCATAAATAATAATTCGGCCGGTTCATCAAAAGCATTGTAATGAGTAATGAAACTCGTATGGTACTGTCGTATCGTATAAATCAGCCCTTAGGGTATAATGGAAAAATGATAGTTTTATCTACGTTTAGAATAGCGTTTACGTAAGTATTGCATTTTAATTGGAAGTCAATATTAAATAGATACAAAATTGGAGTATTTTTCTTTCTGTGTAATTCACCACTGACTACAAAATCTCTTAAAATTGGCATCGTACTTAAATTGTAGAGGTTAATTTAAACGTTAAATTTATCACTATAAAAAAAATTTAAACGTATATTTAAGATCAAACTGATATAAATTACTTATCTTTTTCTCGTGCGTCTGACTGGCGTCTTCATCATTGGCCACAGCATCTTCAACGGATGATTCTTGCAGCGTCTTTTTTTATACCACGTCGGTGGCAAACAAATATACGGTCCGCCTGATGGAAAGCGGTCACCGTAACCTATGGACGCCTGCAACTCAAGGGGTGTCGCATACGCGTTGCTGACCCATTAGAAACTTGTACACTCCTTTCACGAGGTATGTGCGCCGACAGAGATCAGAGGTACGGCGCATCTTTTCCTATTAGGGATTGCAATCCGGTCTGATATCCAATCCGGCCGGCTCCGGCCGGATTCTGGTCGCAATCCGGCGGATCCGGCCGGATCCGGCCCGATTGGCCTTGAGGATTAAAAGTACCCAAGTAGTAACTTTTTTTGTATGTTTTCAGCATAATATGAGAAATATGATGGTATTTTGCTTCACGATTAATAAACCAAAAGTTGGAAGCTTAGAAATCAACATTTTTACCAGGTAACAAGTAAATTTTACTAAAATAATCAGTCGCAAATAGAATTCTTTCGTTCTTTTTCAACTTTCATAGGATAACAAAATTATTTTTACTGTATTGTTTTACAGTAATACCTATAGAGCTTTTAAAGATACAATTAAGAGCGGACATTGTAACATTACCTACATGCATTATGAGATGACTATTTAAAAAAAAGATAATTATGTTTTGTGTTATTTTACAGTTAACTTTTCTCACACGCAAAGAAGAACTAAAAAAACTACAGTAGCTAAATTAAAGTCATCAAGAGTAATTGACCTTAGTATTATTTGCTATTGCTGAAACCACAATCTTACTGGATACCTTTTAAAAATGTTCATATTTAAGCTTAGAATTTTTTTTTATGATTCTTGTAGCAATGTGCCTTCATACTTCTTATATTATGCTGAAAACGTTGTTATTCTTGTAGTCCTACGTCACCACAGAGATGCAAAGGACCTTCTCAAGCTCGCGCCATGCCTTCCTATCTTCAGCTACCCTCGTGGCCTCGCTCCAGCTCGACCCGGTTGCTCGTAGTTCATCCTCTACAGACCGCTTCCTTGAGTTTACAGGGCGCCCGGAGCCAAGGCTCCTTCCAGCGGCAGGCGATTTCCAGCCGAAAGAAATGGTTGCGTTATTTCGTTAGAGGGAACTCTTGGAATGGTAGTAGTAGTAGTAAAACACTTTATTGTACCAGAAAATAATACAACACACAGGAAAAAGAGCTTATTATAAGTACAAAGGCGAACTTATCCCTTTAAGGGATCTCTTCCAGTTAACCTACCTGTGCTACCAATGTACTTTTTGTGTCACGGTTTCCTCACTAATGGGTGTTTGCTGGCATATACTCAATAGGTCTTGATTTCGGATAGTGTTTGGCCAGAAAACGCGAAGGATCGACCTCAGTGACAATCATGTTAACGAAAAGTTTTGTCGTATGGCCCTTTGTCACTCTCCACTATTC